>NW_018219071.1:745-1152 GCF_001263595.1 Phalaenopsis equestris | reverse complement strand
TTAGAAATAAAGTGAGAAAGGGAAATAGGTATCGAGCAAGAGAGAGTGGAGGATAGTAAGAGGAACAAAAGATAAATAAAGGGAGACATAGAGAGTGAAGTAGAGAGGGAAAGATAGAGTAAGAGAGATAGAAAGAGAGAGATAGGGAGATAGAGAGAAGTGTGAGGGAGATACAGTGAGAGAGAAAGTGAGAGAGAGAGATAAGAGAAAAGAAGAATAGAGAGAGCTATAGAGAGGTAGAGAGTGAAGGAAGAGAGAGAGATAGAGAGTGAGGGCAGAGTGAGAGAGAACAATGGAGAGATATGGAGAGAGAGTTAGAGAAAGTGATATATAAGACAAGGAAGATGGTTGAGATAGAGAGAGGATGAGAAGGAGAGACAGAGATGGATGGAATGAGAGATGGAGAG
>NW_018219071.1:0-217 GCF_001263595.1 Phalaenopsis equestris | reverse complement strand
CTCACCTCCTTCCTCTTTTATCTCCCTCCTCCACACCCTCCCTCTTCACTATATCTTTCAATCTCTCTCTCAATGTTTCTTACTTGCTCTATGTTTATCTCCATATCTCTCTTACACTTATTCTACCTCCCTCCTCACTCTCTCTCTTTCTGTCATGTTCTCTCCTTTTCTCATTCTATCTATCTCTTTCTTTCTCTCTCTCTCCTCTCTCTCTCTC
>NW_018219070.1:0-371 GCF_001263595.1 Phalaenopsis equestris | reverse complement strand
TTGCAAGAATGATGAATTAGGGTCATTGGAGCAAATAGATTCAAAAAGGAACGAATTTGGAGCGAAAAGGACCAAAATGTGGAGATTTGGGGCCAAAATGTGCAGAATTGAACTAGGGCGCCGATGGCGGCATTGACCCCACTGACGGCGAGATTTTTCAGAGACTCCAGGATTAATTCATTAAGAAGGTCCACCGACGGCTCCCTCGAGGCCGCTGACGGAGAGCTCGGCGGTTATGACCAATCAGGCTTTGGATAAGGATAAATTTTGAAGGGATGCTTAGGCAACTCTTGGAAAACCTCATCGACAACTTTAAAAGAAGATTTTGGTTGAAATTTGAGAAGACTCTAGAGTTCCTGGAGGTTAGAAAG
>NW_018219069.1:7634-9125 GCF_001263595.1 Phalaenopsis equestris | reverse complement strand
AAAATTATCGGGCGTAGAATTGGAGATTTTAGAGTGACAAACTAAAATCCTCAATTCGGTTCTATCGTTTGGGTGTTGAAGTGTAGATGTTAGCCCTCAGACGAGGGGAATGTGGGAGCTCCAAAGTGAGAGCCGGTATCCTCCCAACCTAGCCGCAGATTCAGTAACCAAGTATAGGATTAGTCAATGTTCTTTATGCCTGGACCAAACGGTAAAGAATAGGTTTGCTCCAATTTGGCATAGTCCAATTTGAACAGATTCACTTTAATTTCTTAACAAGGAGAATGATACTTTCTTATATATTGAATTTCACATTAGAAACTTTATTAGTAGAATTAGTTATTTAAGAGTTATTAAAATTACATATTTATTTCAATTGCCTATTAGTGACAGATAAGCAATTTGAATTATATTGTTGTGATTAAGTATTGACTTTCTAAAATCTTAGTTCATAGCCTCTAATATTACTACATGTGGGATCGATATCTAGGACTCCATTAGAGCCCTACATTACTTGAACGATACGTATACTTGCATTGATAAGTGTGACTTTACCATTATTGAATAGTTTATATAAACAACTTTATCAAATTTATAACTGTTATTAAGTTTTTGGTGTCATTGCTAAGGAATTAAATCTCTTAGTAGAAGTATTAAATACTTGTATTTTTAAGCATATATAAAGTCGCTGTCAAGTTTTTGGCGTCATTGTCGGGGAGTAAACAAGAATCATAATTAGAGAAACGGACAAATTAGGATTATTTAGAAAATTTTTACTTGAATTGCAACTTATTTTCATATATAGTTAACTGTTTTACTGTATACTGATTTCAAATTGTATGCGTAAATTTGGACCTGCAAATCTTATACCCTACGATTCGGAATTAGAACGCACAGTTAGAAAAATTAGAAGACTGAGAAGAGAACCTAGAAATTATGATACAATAGAAAACAACATGAACAATCAAGGAACATAAAATGAACACCAACCTAGGCCCCTACAAGATCATGCAAATCCTATAGCAGATGAAATTCACTTATCTATCCAAAATCCTGATGTAGCTGCTAATTCATTTGAGCTTAAACCTGCTATTATCCAAATGGTACAAAATAATCAATTCGGAGTTACACCAAATGAATATCCTAATTTACCCAGCGCTACTTTTTTAGAAACGTGTGTTACCTTTAAATATTACAGAGTTTCAAACGATGTTGTTAGACTTAGACTTTTTCCTTTTTCACTTAGGGATAAGGCTAAGATGTGGTTAAATTTGTTAGCACCAGGTTCTATTAGAACTTGGAGACAACTTTCACAGAAATTTCTATCCAAATATTTACTTCCATCTAAAACTGCTAAACTTAGAAATCACATAACATCATTCTGTCAGGTTGATGGAGAGTCAATATATGAAGGAAGCTTGTGATTTAAAGATCTTTTTAGGAAATGCCCTCATCATTTGTTACCAGATTGGTTGATAATTCAAACTTTTT
>NW_018219069.1:3497-7571 GCF_001263595.1 Phalaenopsis equestris | reverse complement strand
TCAAAACCTTTTGATGAGGCATATTCGTTAATAGAAGAGATGGCTACCAAGAATTTTCAATGGCCCTCTGGAAGGGTAAATCCTAAAAGAGTAGCTAGTATCCATGATTCTGATGCACTATCTATGTTAGCTTTATTATCTATGTTAGCTTTACAGATTGCCGCAATATCAAAGAAATTAGATCATTATGGAATGAATTATTCTCCAACACCTACTATGATGGAAGAGAATTCATCCGAGAAATTTATAGATGTTCAACCTTCATATGAGACTTTAATTGCTACTAATAGACCCAGCAACCCTTATTCAAATTATTATAATCCATGTTGGAAGAACCATCCAAATTTGAATTGGAATAACAATTGGAATAACAATTCAACAATTCTGCTACAAACCAACAATGGGCGAACAACCCAGTGAACCCATTAGGAAATTCATCCAACCAACGAAATGTTAATTATAGACCCTATTATCCTCTAGGATTTAATGGTAACACTGAAATTAAGAAAAAGAAGTTGTCTAGGGAAGAGCTGATATTAAACATGGGTCAACAATTGCAGAATCAAGGAAATCAATTACAAATCCAAGGAAATCAATACAAAATCAAGGAACTGCTATTAAAAATATTGAAAATCAATTAGGGCACATCACTACTTCGCCTAGTAACCGAACATTAGGAACTTTGCCTAGTACTGTGGAACCAAATCCTAAAGATCTAGGAAAAGAATAGATAAAAGCGATACAATTACAAAGTAGAAAAGTATTGGAAATAAGAGTGCAGAAAGAAACGGAAACTGAAAAAGAGCAAGTGGATACAGAAAAAGAAAAGGATCATGAATACCCAGATTTAGAATATCCCCCTACACCAATGAAAATTACTGTGGAGAAACCTCCACCACTGTTTCCTCAAAGATTGAAGCAACACAAACAAAATAAACAATTTTCGAAGTTTTTAGAAATTCTTAAGAAATTAACGGTAGATATTCCCTTCGTAGAAGCTTTAGAGCAAATGCCCAATTATGTGAAGTTTATGAAAGATATTGTGAACCAAAAAAGGAAGTTGATTGATAATGAGAACGTTGCACTTATCGAAGAGTGTAGTGCAATTATTAAAAAAAAAGCTTCCAGAAAAATTAAAAGATCCAGGCAGTTTCACTATATCGTGTGCTATCGGTGAAAAATTTTATGGAAGAGCTTTATGTGATTTGAGAGCCAGCATTAATCTCACGCCTCTATCAATTTTCAAAAGATTAGGACTAGGAGAAGTCTCACCTACTTCTGTAACTCTTCAGTTATCCAATTTTTCAGTTACATATCCTAAGGGAGTTATCAAAGATATGTTAGTAAAAGTTGATAAATTTATCTTTCCTGTGGATTTCATTATTTTAGATATGGAGAAAGATAAATAAATACCTATCATTTTAGGGGGACCATTTTTAGCTACTGTAAAAGCTATGATAGATGTTCAAAAATGAGAATTAACTATGAGAGTTAACGATCAAGAAGTGGCTTTTAACATTGCAAAATTTATGAAATACCTTGCTTTTGAAAGAGATAATGAATGTTTGGAAATTAATGAACATCTATTGAATGAACCTTTTAAAGAACATTTTGAAGAGTAATAACAATTTGAATATAGTGATGAAGTTATTTTGGATGAAATAGAAAATGAAGAATTAGATTATGTTCAGAAAAGATTTGAGATGCTGGATATTACAGAAAATGCTGATAAGAATACAGTTCCATCAATTATAAAACCACCTGAACTTGAGTTGAAAATATTGCCTAACCATTTGAAGTATGTGTTTCTAGGAGACTCATCTACATTACCTGTTATTATATCTTTGGAATTAAATGATTTGCAAGAGCAGAGACTTTTGGATATATTAAAAAGATATAAGAAAGCTTTTGGCTGAACCTTAGCTGATATTAAGGGAATCAGTCCTTCAATCAATATGCACAGAATTATACTAGATGAACAATATAAGCCAAGAGTTGATCCACAAAGGAGATTAAACCCAATGATCAAAGAAGTAGTTAATTTCTTTGTGTTCCTAAGAAAGGAGATTGAAATGGTTAGACACTGGAATTATATATCCTATTTCAGATAGTGCGTGGGTAAGTTCAATTCATTGTGTTCCTAAGAAATGAGGAGTGACTGTCAAAATAAAAGAAGATAATGAATTAATACCTATCAGACAAATTATTGGGTGGCGTATTTGCATTGATTATAGAAAATTAAACACTGTCAGAAGGAAAGATCACTTCCCTTTACCCTTTTTAGACCAAATAGTAGATAGACTTGCTGGGCACAAAAATTTTTATTTTTTAGATGGATATACTGGTTACCATCAAATTCTTATTGCTCCTGTGGATCAAGAAAAGAAAACATTTGTTGGTCCTTTTGGAACTTTTGCTTTTCGAAGAATATCTCTTGGGTTATGTAATGCACCTGCAACATTCCAGAGATGTATGATGTCTACATTTAATAAATTAATTGAAGTTGGATTGGAAGTGTTTATGGATGCTTTCTCTATATTTGGAACATCATTTGACGCATGCTTATTTGATGCATGCTTAAATTATCTTGAAAAAGTTTTGGAGTTATGCGAAAGAACTAATTTAGTTCAAAATTGGAAGAAATGTCAATTTGTGGTTGTAGAAGGAATTGTGTTAGGACATAAAATTTTGGAAGATGGTATGGAAGCAGACCCTGCAAAAATTCAGGTTATATCTAAACTAACACCTCCTACTAATGTAAGAGAAGTTAGGAGTTTTCTTGGACATGTTGGATTTTACAGGCGTTTTATTAAATATTTTTTTAAAAATTACCAAACCTCTATGCCAACTTTTAGAGAAGGACAAGAAATTTGAATTTACTGAAAATTGTTTAAATGCCTTTGAGTTATTAAAGAAAAAATTAATCACAACCCCTATTATAGTTTCAGCTAACTGGGAGAAACCATTTGAACTGGTGTGTTATGTTAGTGATTATGCTATTGGAGTTGTTCTTGGACAAAGGCGTGAAAAGATTTTTAAGACTACGCTAGTAAAACTCTTAATGATGCTCAAATTAATTGTATTGTTACTGAAAAAGAGTTACCGACTATTGTGTATGATCTAGACAAATTTAGATCTTATTTAATTGGGACTAAATGTGTTGTGCACATTGATCACTCTGCTATTAAATATCTAATGCAAAACCAAGGTTAATTAGATGGATACTTTTGATGCAAGAATTTAATCTTATGGTGATTGATAGAAAGGGAACTGATAATCAAATTGCCAATCATTTTTCAAGATTTAAAAACCATGAATTATCTGAAACTGACAATGAAATTACATAAAGTTTCCTTGATGAACAACTTTATAACATTAATGAGTGGAAAATACCATGGTATGCTGATATTGTTAATTATATTGTAAGTGATATTTTGCCACATATGCTGACATTGCAACAACAACAAAAATTCATTCATGATGCGAAAGCATATTTTTGGGATGTGCCTTATTTATATAAACAGTGTAAGGATCTTATTATGAGGAGATGTGTACCTTGTGAAGAAACCGAGCTAATCATTCAGAAATGTCATGATTCTGAATTTGGAGGACATTTTGGGATTAATAAAAGTGCTTATAAAACTTTACAAGCTGGATTTTATAAGCCTACTATCTTTAGAGATGTTTATAGATACATAAAAACTTGTGATCGATGTCAATGAGTAGCCAATATATCTAAAAGAAATGAAATGCCACTGAATTTCATGTTAGAAGTTGAGATCTTTGATGTTTGGGGATTAGATTTCATGGGACCATTTATTCCTTCATTTGGGAACTTATATATATTAATTGCAGTAGAATACGTTTCAAAGTGGATTGAAGCACAAGCTTTACGTCGTTATGATGCTAAAAGTGTTTCAAGATTTTTAATGAAAAATATTTTTACTAGATACGAAATGCCGAGAATGATTATCACTGACGGAGGATCTCATTTTAGGAATAAATACATTCTGAGATTGGCAGAAAAGTTTAGTATTATTCATAGAATCTCTACTACCTATCATCCTCAAACCA
>NW_018219069.1:0-3201 GCF_001263595.1 Phalaenopsis equestris | reverse complement strand
AAGATTAACCAGAAGAACTTTGAACCAGGATAAGAAGTTTTGCTTTACAATACTAGGCTAAAGTTATTTCCTGGGAAATTGAAGTCTCGTTGGTTAGGACCCTTTACTGTGACTCAAGTTTATAATTACGGAGCTATTAAAATTGAAGATCAGAAGACTGGAAATAGATTTAAAGTGAATGGACATAGATTAAAACCAAATTTTTAGGGTAAAATACCAAATTTTAAAGAGGTTTAAATGATTAGTCAACCTGAATAACACCTGAATAGGTCAGGTTGACGACGTTAAACCAAGTGCTTGATGGGAGGCAATCAATAATTATATTTATTTTTATTACAATTATAGTAGTTTTTATTTGAAATTATCATTAGTTTGTGGTAGTATTGAACTCTACTACTCTTATTTACCATTGAATTATGATGAAAATTGGATCCATAGAGAAAAATTGGAACTCATTCGGACAAGAGCAAAACTGTGCAACTTTTGCCTTGGGAGCCGACGACGTCATTGACGTCACCGATGGAGATTTTTTCCCGAGAGTCTAGGTAAAAAAATGCTAAAGGTTCACCGACGACACCCTTGACGCCGCCGACAGCAAGAGCCCCGCTGACGATAAGTCCGGCGAGATGGCAGTTTTTGGAGTTTGAATGGCGGTTTTTTGTCGATTTTTGGGCGGGAGTTACCCCTTTTAAACTCCCAAATTCAATTCTTAAGTTCATATTTCCCCCAAAAATGAAGTGAAACTCCACCAAATTCATTCGTATGGTGTCTATTTTCCCTGAAAATCCCATAATGCGAGTATTTAACTAGAGAAAGTTCATTAGTGCGAAAGCGCAGCGAATCTTCAACAAGGTACTGGCGAAGAAAAGATTAATCAAAGAATGAGGATTTGTAAATTGAGGATTGAATAATCCCTTGATGGAAATTGAAGAGATGATCATGCGGCAAAGATGGGAAGTGTTGTGTACACTACTGCCGTCATGTTTGTTCCTGTGGTGAAAGAATTTTATGCAAATTTGCATAAAATAAACAAGGGAGCCGTCTATGTGCAAGGTAGATGGATAACTTTTTCTCCTGCATGGATCAATGAATTATATATGATCAAGAACGTTCCTGTCTACCATTACTCTAACTTTGTCCCGACAAGAAACCAGATGAATGAGATTTACCAATATTTAACGGATGAAAATGAAGACTGGGAAATGAGAGAAAACGGGTATGTTAGTTTTTCTGCGACACTCCTAAATCCCGTTTTCAAACACTGGCGCTTCTTCATTTCTGCAAAATTGTTACCGACAATGAAGATCGATAAAGTTTCTAAAGAAAGTGCTATTTCGAATTACTGCATCCAAATGGGACTGCTGAACAATATTTGATTGATAATTGTGAAGTCTATTTTGGGCCTGATCATTCATGGATCAACTTATGGGCTTGGACACCCTTCCACAATTTTCTCACTTTGCAGCGGTTCTAAGTATCCTATGAAAATTAGGAAAAGGTACTTCTACCTTGGAAGCCTTTGGACCCAACTGAGAGATTCCCAGCTTTTGAAGATGAAAACGACATGATTATTATGGTAGATCAATCGTCTCATAATTCACTGCCAATTCAACCTTTAGTTATGGACAAGACTCTGGTGATCCTGCGCAGAATCAAGAAATTGGAGAAGGAGGTACAAAATGTCATGAATGCAATTAATAATATCTCTGATTTCTTTGATCTTCTAGACTAGAGGATGAAAGAACATTTTGAGCACTCTGGACATAAAGAAGATAGTTTAATACGACTGATGAGGATGATGAAATTAATAGAAGAGGATTCTACTAAAGAATTTCCATACCGACCCTTCTATAACCTCTTTGTACATGTGCAATAAATGGGTGATCTCAGAGGAGAATCAAGCACTGAATTTGATGAATAGTAGATTTATATTATTACATGTCTGTCTATGTGTGTAATTTGATTTAAATTTTGCATTTGCTTTGCTTTATAATTATGCTTTTAGATCTCTGTATAGTTGAGACTGAGCATAGGATATTTTGTTTTCAGCATTTTCAGTGTTGTGGCTTGGATTGCGACACTGAATTAATGTATTAAGGTTGAGAAAATACCAAACTTAGGCGTGTTATGTAACGTATATTGTAGTCATTGTAATTTATATATAATTGTGATTTTTTGTGTTGTTAAAGTTTATTTGTGATAAGTACATCATTTAATTACTTAAAATTATGTATATAATGATTAAACGGATGTCGTTGAGGCTTGAAATTGATCGAAATCGCAAAAATCTAGAAATTGAACCATATCAATAGAGCCCGCCGACGGCGCCCTCGACGCCACCAACGGCGGACTTTTCCCAAGACTTAGGATATAATTTCAATAGAGTGCGTCGACGGTGCCGAAGACCCCGCTGACGGCGAGATCCAAAAAAACACCTTTAACGTGATTTTGACCAGGCAATCGCCACTATTCATCATCCCCTTCCTCTGAAAAAATGCAATTTTTGATCTTGGACTTGAGAAATCATGGATTAAGAGGCAATTTCAAGTCATTTAGACACCAGATTTGATCATCTCTAGGTAAGATCTTCACTCTAAACTAAAAATATTAGATTTTCACAATGAATTTCTTCCACATTGAGAAGATTCAAAAAATTTGAGAATGTGAAGAAAATATTGAGAAGAAATTCATGGAACTTAGTTTTGAACTCTTAGAATCACTCTTGACAGCTATTATTTGCATATTTGAACTATATTTTAGAATTTTATATAATTATGATTAGATTGAAATGGCTCCACGACAAAAGAGACGACTTGAGTTCGATGAGTCTCACTTCGTCAATGTGAAGGCTCAATCAAGATTTACTTTAGTGTTTGAAGGAAAAAATGTATACAAGATAGAGTTTTTGAGAGTCAGGGAGGAGAAATTGAATGAGTTATTATCGAGCGAAGGTGGGAAAACTTTTGTTACACCATCAATAAGGCTGCTGCAAATATTATGAAAGAATATTATTCCAACGTGTTCTATTCTGAGGAGAGAATTGTTCAAGTGTGGGGATTTCCTATTGAATTTAATGTCGTCCACATTAACTCCTTTTACGAAGTCCCAGACTCTTATAGTTTCCATTATGAAACCTTCATTACGATGGAAGGAACCTTGAATGATGAAGCAACTAGAACGGGTAATTTTATTTGCTTCCAT
>NW_018219068.1:0-930 GCF_001263595.1 Phalaenopsis equestris | reverse complement strand
AGGAGGCTAAGACTTCACTAAAAATGAGGTCAACACAGCAAAACAGAAATAAAATAATAAAAGGGGTCGGAAACACATCAATGTTGCTTCTTTTTTCTTTAGTTACAGAGCATTTAGACATTTAACCTTATACTATTTAAATTATAGTGCAAAACTTAGGCATTTAAATTTGTGACCCACATGAAGTATATGTTAAGCGTTCATGAGTTCTTATGATTAAAATTGCTAGACGGGATCTTTACGACAGTTTTAAAAAATTGGTTATATTAAAATTTTCTTTTTTGAGCTCATTATTTGGCTTATGTTTGTTTTAAATTCTAATGAGCCAAATAAGAACACATTGTTCACGAAAAATTTCAAACACGATCCAAATACATCAAATTTCAAAAGAGCTGAACACAAACTCCCAACTTGCTCAAGCTTGGCTCACTTACATTCCTACTAATGGTGTCCCGGAGGCCTCTAACTAGCACAGACCAAGCAAAGTTTGCAATGACAAGATCCAATTCTAAGAAGATATAGGTTTACTTCAAGTCAAGAGCAAATTGTGGAATCCTTTCATTTTTCAGCAGCTCAAATAGTTATATATATTGAGGTATTGATGTTGGAGCCTTGTTAGCAACATGCACAAAAATGGGACTAATGAAAATGTAAAGAGCTACAAAAGCAGAGACAGTCATCAAGATCAAGAATGTCCTTCAAGCAGCTTGAGTAAAATTTTTACTTTCCAGCTTTGCAATCATTTTATGTAAAACAATTGCACCCATTTTCTTTATAAAAATGAATTTTTTTATTACCAGTAATTTTTAATTTTTTGGAATGTTAAAGCCTCGCTAATCTAGATGTAAATTCAAATTATCTAACCGCCTTGAATGCTTTTTTTTTCCAAAGAAAAAAAAGTCATCAAATATGCCGCAAAACCTATTGAGT
>NW_018219067.1:31608-32664 GCF_001263595.1 Phalaenopsis equestris | reverse complement strand
ATCTCTTAAAGGTCTAAATTCTTGATGAATTTCAGTAGTTTGATTATTTTGGTTTATCATTTCTATAATTTTTTGGATTTTTCAAGATTTTTAATTTTTCTGGTTTTTCTAATTTTTTTAATATTTTTTTCTAATTCATAATCGTAGGGCACTAGTCCTTCAGAACCTGAACTACGCATACACTAACCTATAATAAAATAAAAAAAATAAATAAAAATAAACACACTCAAAATAAGATACAATAAATTTTAAAGTTTAAATAAAACTTTCAAAAAATAGAAATTTACTTTTAAAATCAATTTCTCCTCGACAATGGTGCCAAAAATGTGATCCCGATTACTGCTTACATGCAACAGCATAACAATAATTTTGATTATATTTTTCACTTATATTTTTTTATTTTGCAACAAAACCAAAAATTTGATCCTGAAGAAAAATAAGAATTTATCTTTTAATTTATATATATTGGGGTACTACGCAAGTATAAGTATCGTTATCAAGTAATATAGGACTTTTTGATTAAGTCCTGAATATCGAACCCATTGGGAGATTATGCAATGTGCAATTTTAAAAACTTTCTATTTTTAAAAAGATAATTATTTAAACTAAGGATGATTCTTGTAGTAATGAAAATTTAAATATTTTTGGTATTTTCAATATTTTGATAGAATAATAATAATTTAAAAAGGTAACTAGAGTATTTGCAGAAGAAAAACACTAAAGATGAAAAATATCTTTCTTCTCATCTTGAATCAGTAATAAGTAATAGAAATTATGTTGTGTAAGTATGAAAATTGTGTTGTGTCAAATATGAGCAGTAATATTTTTTTCCCTTACTAGAGATGTTATAAAGAACATTGGCAAATTTAAAGTTTGAATAGTTCTGAAGACCGGCTAGGCAGGGA
The DNA here is from genome assembly GCF_001263595.1 of Phalaenopsis equestris. Taxonomy (NCBI): domain Eukaryota; kingdom Viridiplantae; phylum Streptophyta; class Magnoliopsida; order Asparagales; family Orchidaceae; genus Phalaenopsis; species Phalaenopsis equestris. Next base: position 31,759 of record NW_018219067.1, on the reverse strand, counting down.
AGATACTAGCTCTCACTCTAGAGTCCCCTCAATTCTCTCCACCTGGGGCTAACATTCTTGTATCAGAACCTAAAACAATAAACTAAGTTGGGATCTTTAACCTGTCACTTTAAAGTCCTCTAACTCTACACCCTTCAATGAATATTTTCCT
>NW_018219067.1:24974-30917 GCF_001263595.1 Phalaenopsis equestris | reverse complement strand
CGCTTAGGCACCAAAACTCTTTTGCACAATTTTTCACATTTTTGCTCCAAATTTGATCCTTTTTCACTCCTTTAAGCATTTTTTTTCCATTTTTACTTATATATTCAAGAAAAATACAAAAATACCTTCCATTAAAGTGCGATATCTAAAAACACTATATATTTTAGGTGTATCAGGTAACTATTAATTGCATTAATAATCTGCCCCAGTTGGTTTTCTATATTCCTTATTGTGACCTTTTGATTTTCCAACTGTCTTGTCATTTGAATCACAAACTCTTCGAACATTAATTCCTTCTCCTCATCCTATGGGTTGGAGATAAATTGAGGATGAATATTAAATGAGTTAATAATCTACCTCAGATGGTTTTCCATATTCCTTATTGCGGTCCATTGACACTACAGCTCACTGTCCATTTGAATGACAACCTCTTCTAATAAATCATTCTCCTCATTCTGGGGCCTGAAGTTAAAATTATGATGAAAAGAGAGTTCATCGTTATAATAGCCATGATCATTCCAACTACATGTCCAATTAAATTGATTATCTTCCCAAAATTGGTTTTCTCCTCAAAAATTAATATTCCTATTAAAATTCAAATGATTTTGCCAACCTGGATTGTAATAATCGGTATAAAAATTATGTATCTCGTGCTTATTTTCAATCAATTGTCCAAATGATTTTTCCTCAATAATTGGGGTTCCTTGAGGATATCTTTCTATATATTGATCTAACTTCCTCTCAATATCTGCAAGCTGAGAAATTAAAATTGTAAGAATATCTTCTTGAAAATTTGCCAGTCTCTGCGGGTTTATTCTTTCAAAGCTACTATCATTATAATCCAAATATGAATATTCATTATATCGTTGATCCACCATCTCTACATTAAATTCATGGATCTTTTCAAATTCCTCCCAAAAGTTCTCTCCAAATCTGACTTATAAAATTCAAGGTCAGCAGCTCCTGAACTACGCATACAAATCTAAAGACTTAACTAATAAGAAATATATCAAAAATATTTTTTGTATTTTGGATTTTCTTTAAAATAAACATACAATAATTAAACATACTATATAATAATACTATAAATTCCAAATCTAAGTCTAATAAGTTAAACTAAAATTCTCCTAAAGTTCTTACCGAAGCTTCCCGACAATGGCGCCAAAAAACTTCATGCATGTGGATTTAGTGTGTTAGTTTTATAAATATCTTTCAATATTACAAAACACACACAACAGCTACAATAACAAATATGCAAATTAATCCCAACAAAAATAACTTCAGTGAAAATAGTTTTATCTTTTAAAAATCTTTAAAATGCCAAATATTTTTTAAAAATAACACAAGTATACGTATTGCTCAAGTAATAAAGAGCTCTAATGGAGTCCTAGATATCAATCCCACAGGGAAGTTGGAAATGCATATAAGTAAATTCTTAAGATTATAATGTATACTAAAAATTTTAAAACTAAAAAAAGTAAAGTGCTAAATTTAAATATTAAATACTAGAGTGAATGCTAATTAAGATGCAGTTGAAAGACAAAATTAACTAAATTAAATTCAAAAATTTCAAAAGTAAACTTACGAAAACTAAATAAAGTTTTTTTTGATGAAAAGTTCAATTTTAAGAAAGCATTCTTTCCCTTTACAACAAGTATATAGATTGTGAAGAAATTAAAATCATTTGAAAAAATATATATAAATTGTTTTGTGTCAAATAGAAGCAATCATATTTTTTAACTTCTTCTGAGTGCATAAAGAACATTGACTAATCCAGAGTTTGTTCCCTAAATCTGTGGTTAAGCTGGGAGAATACCGTCTACCACTCTAGAGCTCCCACTACTCCCTCACCTGGGGGCTAACAATCTCACATCAATTTCCAATCAACTGGACCAAATTGAGGATTTTAATCTGTCATTTTAAAATCCCCAATTCTGCATTCAACAAAATATTTTTCCCTTTTTATTTTCACCCAACTCCATGGATGACATACTCTTCCATGAAATCAAATGTGATTCTTCCCATGTAGTCGAAACCATAACCCTTTTGAAACATATGTTTCTTAACATTATTAGAGATTTATATTTTTAACATTTCAATTAGTCAGATCAAAAAGTAAATAAAGAATGGAGTTCAAATCATCACAAATTATTAACATTTAAAACCATATAAAACAAAATCAATTCTTCACAAAATCATATCTCAAAGTAGAGAGAAGGATAAAGAAGACTACTCAGAATTCATGAGAAGGATACGACAAAACACGAATTTCATATATAAAAATAAGTTTACAAAATAAAAGAAAAAAAAAGACACAACTTATCTCACAATCATTCTCAAGAAAATCCCTAGAAGTTTGCTTCAAGCCTTTCTCTCTTTATAAGCACTCTCAATTCTTTTCTAGAAGTGTAATGAAGAAGAAATATATCTCCTTCCCTCTCCTCTTACAATCCTTGAAGAAAAATTTCCAAGCCCTTCAAAAGAATAATTCTCCTAATCTTCATGACTTGGAAGTCAATTGAAGATCAAATGATTCTTAAGTGATGGGCTTAAACCAGAAGTTGATAATTTACTTTTCTTAAGCCCAAAGTTGAGGATGATGTGATTATTTAATAAGGATATATGACACTTACATCAAAACTTTGAAAACCACCATTCCACTCATTATGATTGTTAGAGGCTTGATAATAACATAAGTTCGATGTTTAAACCTAAGTTGATTGGATTTAGAAAATGATATGATTGGTAATTAACATCTTTAAGCACTACAAGCATGACTTTAACTCCGGGAACCACAATCTTAAATGACTCAAACACGCCTTAAGGGTACCCACTCCCATAACTTTTAAATGAAACATCAATTGACTAATCGAGTATCCTATCCTTGGGATAATTAAATTGTTAAGCTTCAATGAGCAATGGGGTAGTCACACTCTAGCCTCAGATGATTATTGGAACATTATGATAAAATCAAAATGAACTCAAGATATTTCAAGAGACATTTAAAATAATCTAGGGCCACACCTTGAACATTTTGAAATCTATTGGATATTCTGAAGGGAAAATTGGACTTGTCATATTTTGTTCTAAAATTATCCACTAGGATCTTTCGAGATTCAATAAAAACATAACTTGGGGTTTGGTAGCCAAACCTCCATCTACTCTTACAACTTAAACCTTCTTGCAATACTTGCAAGTACTAACCTTTCAGGTGGTGAAGCGAGAAGGCTCGACAGGTACACTTTTAAATTAATGCATTTATCTTCTTGTACTTATTTCAAACTTGCATGTTAAAAAACTATGTCACCCTGCATCAAAAACCTAAAATTTCTAGGATAGCCACAAAACTAAAACCAAAACTAAAATCAACCAAAATAAAAATCACCTCCACAACTTTCAAAATATAAGACAACTCAAAATTTAATCACAAACATCACAAGCAACAGTTGCAACTAAATTAAGACGTCTCTATCGGATGATTAGGAATCCCTCAGAGGAGGTAACCTACGGTTGCTAATGAGACTTCCCACAGTCTAAATGAAAGTACGGAACTCATTAAGTTGAGTTTAGTAAATTTATTTAGACTAAGTGAATCTGATAGAAAATAGTGATACCGGAACGAGGGAACCGTAGGATCCTAATCGGTGTCGCTCTAATCAACTTTACCATGCCCCATAAAATTTAAAGAACCATAAACATAGGGACATTTGCTTTTACAACATAATCTAACACACTAGAAAACTTAAACTCGTGACGGCAAGGAGCTTGGAGCTAGCATGGTGGACATCACGACCATCTTCAACAGCAAAACATGTCTACATCAGCTAAGTCATTTTTTAGAATTAAACAACAAGCCTTAGGATTTTGAGATTGTTCACCTAGTGTGATATAAATCCTCAACCTTATCTTTAGACCTTTGTATACCCTGCTATAGAATTTAAGCCCTAACCTGTTTTAGAATTCTGAGGTTTTCATCCGTCACGACCTAAATCCTCATAGCTTCCAAGATATTTATGTGATCGTTCCACATAAATGTAAGCCCTAATTAATAAAATTAGCAGGATGAAACATTTAAAAATTTCTCCTCTAAATTGAAGCCAAATTATAGGATAGCTTGGGAAGTCTCTGAGGTTCTCCGTAGGATCCGTGACATTCCCTAGTTTTTCTTTGTTTGGATTCCTAAATAAATATTTCAAATTTGAGCCATTCCCCTTTCACACCTCTCTATACGATCTCATGACAAAGTCTATTCCTTTACCCTTTGAAATTCCTTGAAGATAATATTTCCTGATTTTTATCGAGAGTCTTCTTAAGTGACTTTGGTCATTTAAGATGTAATTAACTATATGGGCTTGCCCTTATAGGAAGCTTTTATCGAACCTAGCTTAATATAAACCCTATTTAATTCATTATATTAAATAGGGGAATTTGTCGGCAAATAAAATGGCTTCGCAGACCAAACGTATGTCATATATTCTTTAGTATATTTGATCGAGCCTCATCCTCAAGTCTTGTGTTTATCCTTCGGGATAGATACAATATTGAGGTATCACCTTTCCAAAGCGGGCGATATAATTTTGATTACGGCAACCGACAACTTCTAACGAGCAACTCCTTAACCAAAAATAGTGTCGATACTGATCAAACCAATGTAAAGGAAATTAGGAGTTTTTTAGGACATGATGGATTCTACAGGCGATATATTAAAGACTTTTCAAAAATTGCTAAGCCTTTATGCCATTTGCTAGAGAAAGATATAATTTTCAAATTTGATGAATTTAATGAAGAGTGCCTAAAAGATTTTGAGTTATTAAAAGAAAAATTAATCATTGCACCAATTATAGTTTCACCAGATTGGACAAAATTTTTTGAACTAATGTGTGATGCTAGTGACTATGCTATTGGAGCTGTTTTAGGACAAATATATGATGAAAATTTCAAAATAATTTACTATGCTAGTAAAACTCTTAGTGAAACCTGAATTAATTATACAACTGAAAAAGAGTTATTAGCAATAGTATATGCCTTTGATAAATTTAGATCATATTTAATTGGAAATCATTGCATAGTGCATACAAATCATTCTGCTATTAAGTATCTAATGAAAAAGAAAGGTGTTAAACCTATACTTATAAGTTGGATTTTTCTTTTGCAAGAATTTGATTTTATAATAGTAGATCGGAAGGAAACTGAAATTTATATTACTGATCATTTGTCAAGGCTTGAGTTAGAAAAACCACTATATAAAAAAAAAATTAATGAACATTTTCCAGATGAAAAATTGTTCAATATTAACGAGTGGCATGTTCCGTGGTATGCCGACATTGTGAACTTTCTTATAAGTGATATTATACCTTATGGAATGACATACCAACAGAAGTGAAAATTTATTTCTGAAGCTAAGACTTATTTTTTAGATGACCCATTTTTATATAAACAAGGAAATGATCTGGTTATTCGAAGATGTGTACCTTTAGAAGAGACTTATGAAATTATTCAAAAATGTCATAATTTTGATTTTGAGGGACATTTTGGCGTTGATAAAACAACATATAAAATTTTACAATCTGAATTTTATTGGTGTACTATCTTTAGAAATGTTAATGCTTATATTAAAATTTGAGATAGATGTCAACGAGTAGGCAATATTTCTATAAGAAATGAGATGCCCCTCAATTATATGCTAGAAGTTAAAATATTTGATGTTTGGGGATTAGATTTCATGGGATCATTTATACAATCTTTCAAGAATTTATATATACTGTGAGCGGTGGACTATTTATCCAAATGGATAGAAGTTGTTGCTTTACCTTAATGTGATGCTCAAAGTGTTGCAAAATTTTTGAAAACGAACATATTTTGTAGATTTGGGATGCCGAGAGTTATCATAACTAATGGGGGAAGTCATTTCAGAAATGTCATAATGGAGAAATTATTAAAGAA
>NW_018219067.1:20469-24890 GCF_001263595.1 Phalaenopsis equestris | reverse complement strand
ATACTTTGTGGGCTTATAGGACTGCATACAGAACTCCTATAGAAATGTCCCCATATAGGCTAATATTTGAGAAAGCTTGTCACTTACCAGTTGAACTTGAGCATAAAGCATATTGAGCGATTAAAAAGTTCAATTATAATTTGAAAGATGCTGGTAAGAAAAGGTTATTGCAATTAAATGAGCTGGAAGATATAAGAAATGAATCATATGAGAGTGCCAAGATTTATAAAGAAAAGATGAAGATGCGGCATGATCAAAGGGTTCTTACTAAAAATTTTTAGTCAGGGCAACAAGTTTTGCTATATAATGCAAGGTTAAAATTATTTCCACGCAAACTTAAGTCTAGGTGGATGAGCCCATTTGTTGTGATGAAAGTTTATACTTCTGGAGCTGTGGATATTAAAGATCCTAAAATTGATAAGTGTTTAAAGTGAATGTTCATAGACTGAAACCTTTTTTTATAGGGGATGAGCTTAAATTTAACAATCGAATGATGTTGGGTCAACCACAATAAGCACTGGTTACATCAGGCTGACGACGTTAAACCAAGCGCTTTGTGGGAGGCAACCCATAGTTATCACTGTGTTTTGCTTTGAATGTTGTTTGTGTGTGATTAAGAAAATTTAGGGTAGTATTTTTTAGACTATTTTGTGTTTGTAATGATTTTATGACTTAATTTAGTGATCTAGAAATGCTAAAATGAGAATTTGGATGTTAAGTTGACTGGTGCAAAATTGAGCACTGGCGCTTAAGCGCCAATATTTGGTGCTTAAGCGTGGGAGTTAAATCCATGTGTGAAATTCAGATTCTAGAAGATTTAACCGCTAATTGGTTGACTAAAACATGCCAAGGAAGTTTTAGGACGTGTCTATGAGTTACTAGAGGGATTTAGGCCTATAAATAGAAGGGTTTTGTGAAGGAATTTCACCCTAGATCATTTTCAGCCCTAAAGTCTACAAGAGAGAGAATTTAGAGAAGATGTCTTCACGGAAGATGGATTTGAAGAAGAAGGAAGAGACCATGAGGAAGAAATTCATTAGTCAAAGTGTGCAAGAGATGTATAACAGTTTTGTTAGCCATTAGTATTGAAGGAATATGAGAAAAGATCAAGCAAATTGAGACTATCATGGCTTTACTGAAAACAAAGGTAATTGAGATTCATGCACGTCTAGAGTATATTGGATGGAAATTAAAAAATTCAGCCATACCAGTTATGTAGAGGAAGCGGATAAGGAGATGTATCTTAAGCAAAAATGGATTGAAGAAGATAGTATCAGAGCTCGTCACCACCATCCATTTTATCAATTTTATATTCCGATTGCCCAATGAGAGACTAATGAAAGACCGAAGTTTGTCCCAATAAATGAAGAGTGGAATTATGTTATGTGTATTAGTTTGTTTGTTAGGAGTCATGTTTACGTTTTAGTGTTTTTCTTTAGTGTTTATGAATTTTATGTGTTTAATTGTTTAAGTTTGTTAAGTGTTTGTATTTAGAAAATTTTCTCATCCGAGACTATTTGGAGTGAGAATTAAATGTTGTATGTATTTGTACTAATTTGTGAATGAATGTATATGTTTGTTTTTGTGAAAATTAGTGTTATTTTTGTCTCAAATTGATTTAAGTTATATGGGAGAATTAAGAGAGAGAGGAGAGTTGTAGGAGAGGAAGGAAGTAAAAATACTCATTTAAGTATTATGAGACCATTTAGGCGTGGTTTACTTAGGCTAATAGTGCATTTTACTTAAGTCAAAAAATACCAAAAATAGTGCACTGACGCCTAAGCGTCACATTCTCGCGCTTAAGCGCGATGTAACCCGAGACTAAGCGCCACTTACCCATCCACTTAGCCGTGCTTAAGCGCCGGTTCGTGAATGGTTTAAAGCAAAAAATAACCCCAAAGATTGCCATTTTTACCCTCGTCGTCACCTTCAACCTCTCGAGTTCACGATTTTGGAGGCTAGGGCAAGCTATTTTGTGGATATATCTTGGTGGAATTGAGAAAAAATTGCTAGATTTGGATTACTTGAGGTAAGAGCTTCACTTTTATGTAAAAAGTTTGGATTTTTAGCATGTATTTTGAGTACATTTGAAAAAATCTGAAAATCATTATTCATGGTGAAAAATGAGAAAAAATCTATGGAAATTGCATAGGAAGTGTAGTTTATACTTATAGGAGTTGAGTTTAGTGGATTATACTTGATTTTTGAAGTTATTATGGAATTTTATGAAATTTGTAGAATGACACCAAGAATGAAGAGGAGCAAGGGAAAAAGCCACTTTGATTCGAGCAAATTTGTGAGTTTGAAAGCTCAAGATAGGTAAAGTGATGCTCTGCAATCACAAAAAATTATCCAAGAGCGACGTTTCAAAAGCTCAAGTGGATTCGTAGAAGATCTGATCGTTCGCCGACAATGGGAACGATTCTGCTGTTTATCTGCTATGACCGTTATTTCTGTAGTTAAAGATTTATATGCAAATCTCCTTGAGGTTGAAGAAGATCGAGTTATGGTTCGAGGAAAATTGGTACCTTTTTCACCGAAGCTAATCAACATGTTTTATCATCTACCATCTGATACTTTGTGTTTTTATGCAAATTATAGTCTTACTGAGATGGATCTAGATGAGATTGTTTCCTATTTGACTGTTGGAAGAGGGCTCTGCAAAATCACAAATGAGAGAAGAGTCAACTTTGCCACGTCAAAGTTAAGTGCACCATCCAAAGCATGACACTATTTTATTTCAGCCCATCTATTACCTATAAATCATCTCAGTTAAGTTACCAGAGAGAGGGCAATGTTGAACTATTGTATTCAGGAAGACAAGCTCATCAAAATTGGAGCATTGATTTATTAAACTATCATCAGTTCTGCCACTGCCGCTACTACTATAGGTCTGGGATTTACTTCCTTGATCTTTTCTTTATGTGTGCAGGATGGAGAGAGATATGATAGCTGGGAGGAAGTATTATTGTCTTTGAAGCCAATTACAAGTGTTAATGTAAAGTCATATTCGTAGCATTCTATTTTTGGCTGAAGAGGAGGATTTTCAAGGAGTTATGGAATGGCAATGTATGCTTCTTCTACCTCTGCCACATCTACTTCTAGACCATGTACCTCAAGACTATCTATTTCTAGAGGTGAGTCCACGGAAACTCAAACTCAATTATTACAGAGGATGGTGGACAATATCAATTATATCACAGATAAGGTAAGAAATTTAGAAAGCTTTGCAGATCATATTGATGGGTATAACAGAAAAAAAAGTGATTATGAAGAGAAATTTCTTTCATCTCTGGAAAACCTCATTAGGGGTAACCTAGGAGTGAAATTTCCTCCATATCCTAGATACCCTGATTATGAACCTACAAATGTATGGAATAGCAGTGATTCTGAAGATGATGAGGAGGAGGACTGATTTATTTTTATGTTTGTAATATGTGTTAGTCAGTGTGGAATTGAGACTTGTGATGTGTTGTTTATTTTTATGTTTGGACTTAAGGACATGTGATGTGATGTGTTTTTATGTTTTGGACTTGCGACATGTATGTTTGTGTATTGGTTTGGATTTTGTGATGTGTGAGACTTTTATTTTGTTTAATTGTATTGTGATGTCGTGTTTTGTTAGTAGTTTGTTTTAAAATTCTAGGGTAGTAATTGTTGTGGTGTGTTAATTATTGTGTTAGTTAGTTAGAATTGAACTTATTTCTATGTCTTTTGAAAAGTTTAAAAGCTTGCTAACTTTAGTTTTAAATTTTAAACTCAGAAAATTGCTACCCTGTTTCTTTTATCATGTTAGTATGTTTGTTTTTATGTTGAGACTGGAAATCAAAGTTAGTGTGTTAGTTTATTTTTATGTTTGTACTCACTACTTAGAAGTCTACTGAATCTCTAAATGTTTAATTGAAATGAAAATGATAGAAAATTAATCAAAAATTAATTTTACTCCTATTTTTAGTTTTATACTTGTATAATTAGGGTAAAAATTCCTGTAAGCATGTTATTTCAAATTTTTATTCCTGCTTATTTATATTTGCTACTAAACTGTTTAATCAGTTAAAAATTTAAGTTTAGGGGGAGGGGATGAAAAATATTTTCACAACTAGAATTTTATTTGTTCTCAAATATTCAACAAGTGAATTTGATTGAAAAGAAAAATGATTATGTATATGAAGTTATATTAGGGAAGTAAAATTTTATTATAGAAATGAGTTAGAAATTTTAGTTAAAATTCTGAGTAATGAAGAAAAACTTTCAGTTAAATTTTTTAGTTTAGAAAATGTTAATTATAGTGTAACTATCTTTAGTAAGAAAAATTGTATTTTTAAAAAATTTAGAAATTTATACTTTTATTTTTAATACTTAAATTTCTTTTGTTAAAAATAATTTTCAAAACTAGTATTATATTTTTAAGTAAAAGATTT
>NW_018219067.1:10817-20222 GCF_001263595.1 Phalaenopsis equestris | reverse complement strand
TTGGAGAATTTATAATATTTCTGAATTAGATAGGAACTCATATTTTCATCTTTCTTAACATTAAAAATTTATAACCCTAAGTTGGTCTCATTTACTGAATATTTTTTTCTAAAATCGGACTACTATATTTCTAAATCTAAATTTTAGTAACTCCTAAAGAAACTCATATACATATCATACTTATTTAGTTTTTTAAAGATTGAAGTGTCACTTGAGGATAAGTAACATTTTATGTTTGAAGGATTTCAATACACCTAAAATTTTTAGACACATTTTTATACATATTTTTGAGATATTGCGCTTTAATGGAAGGTATTTGTGTGTTTTTCTTTCAAGTACAAGTAAAAAGTTGAAAAACGCTAAGGAGTGAAAAATGATCAAATTTGGAGCAAAAATTTAAAATTTGTGCAAAAGTTTGGCGTCTAAGCACCAAATCCGGCGCTTAAGCGCCGTTGAGCGGTTGAAAGAGAGAAGGCCGCGCCTAAGCGCCAGAGGCCCCGCGCTTAAGCACAAGAGCCAGTTATTTGGAAGTTTTATTCATTTGGCTGAATTTTGAAGAGACACTTTCGAGAATCTACAATATTTTTGAATCAGATAGGAACTCATACTTTCATCTTTCTTAACATTAAAACTAGAATACATCGAATTTGGACACATTTTGAAGATTTTCTAAGGAACCTCTTGGAAATTTATAAAAGAAGGAAGTTGAGACTTTTAGTGTGTGCTTGAAAAGGGGGAGTCCTGAGAGGTTCTTGAAGAAGTTCGTGGAGGAATGTTTAGAGAGATTTTCATGCACCACAAATTTATTTTATCATTTTTGTTTTTAATTTTATTGTGAGAGTTTAGAGTGTTGTAAAAGAGAAGAGACTCAAAGGAACTTCAACAGTTTGGTGGAGGATTTGAGATAAGTTTTTATCTTTGTTTTTAAACTACTTTTGATTTTAATCGAGACCTCTTGTTTGTTTACTAAAGTATGGTTTTGTTTTCTCCATAGATTCTGAATACTTTTATTTATTTTTCTCCTTAAAATGATAAGTAATTAATGTGTTGGATGGAAGTCGTGGAGAGTATTAATTTTTAATGTTGGAAGAAGTTCTGATGATTTAATTCCATGCACTTATTTTACTTCTTGATATGGTCTATCCAGATGTTAAAATTTGTTGTGAGAACATGTAAGAACTGGGCTGGTATTGTCTCAGTCAACAATTGAAAAGAATCATATAAGGTTGTATGAATGAGAATGTAATTCATATGATTTAGTGCAAATAAATAAGGAAACAAACTTTGAAGGGTGTAGAGTTAAAGGACTTTAATGTGACCGGTTAAAGCCCCCAACTTGATTTATTGGTTTAGGTTTTGATACGAGATGTTAGCCCCCAGGTGGAGGGAATCGAGGAAACTCTAGAGTGAGAGCTGGCATCTTCCCTGCCTAGTCAGTCTTCAGAACTATTCAAACTTTAAATTAAACAATGTTCTTTATAGCATCTCTAGTAAGGGTAAAAAATATTATTGCTCCTATTTGGCATAACACAATTTGCATACTTCCACAACATAATTCCTATACTTATTACTGATTCAAGAAAAGGAGAAAGATATTTTCATATTCTATGCTTTTCTTTTACATAAACTCAAGTTATTTAGAAGTTGTTACTGATTTGTCAAAATATCAAAAATACCAAAAAGATTTGAATTCTAATTACTGTCAAATTATCTATAGTTTAATTAATTGTCTTTAATTGTCTTTTTGAAATAGAAGTTTATTGTTTGAAAGTGCATATTGCCAATTTGCCCGTGGTATCGATATTCAGGGCTTAATCAAAAAATTCTGTATTACTTGATAACGATACGTATACTTGCTTAGTATCTCAATATATACATATATATATTAAAGAGTTAAATTCTTATTTTCTTCAGGATCAAGTTTTTGGTACTGTTGTAAATTAAGGAATATAAGTGAAAATATAATCGTATACATTGTTATACTGTTGCATATAAGCAGTTTCAGGATATAAAGTTTTTACGATTAGTGTGCTTAGCGCCTATGCATGAAAGGTGATGCTTTGGTGTCAATTATTAGCCTCTTGGCATTGTGGTGTTGCTTTGTAGTGTTGAGTGCCAAACACCTCTTATAAGAGAGACCAAGGCACACATTCAAGGAATGAAACATTTAGGTCCTAGAACATTGCAAAAAGCATTGGCTTCAAGATGAGCTAAAAATGAAGCCAATAAAGTACCCCCAATATTCATGATGGTTAACAAACGTGCTCAGTTTTGAATTTTAACAAAAAGGGGTGGTCATTAAAGAGACTCCCTTTTGTCAAATATATGATAATGGCTTGACCCCAATCAACATATGACCATTGTAAGCTATAAGGACAACTACATTATCATCCAAAGTTGCAGCTTCTAAATAATCAAAATATGTTGGTGATAGGATCCTCCTCTTATCTTGAATCATCACTATCGCAGGGTCACCATTAGGACATGTAGCTCATTGGATAGCTTAATAAGAACACCAACTTTATCATTAAGGGAACAATATATATTGTCACACTAAGAATGTTCTCTAGCAATCCCATCACTCTTTTATGATAAAAAAAATGATCAGATTTGAGAATGGTCCCATTACCTAGACAATTACATGTTGGGAATCCACACACACCTTGTTTTTTTTATATTTATCTCAATGAAAACTTCCAATCGTAGAGTTAAAATTTTATATTCTATCTCGTTGTCATTGAGGAGATACAAATATCAAATCAATCATAATTTTTATCTTTGGGAGGTGTCCAGATGGGCCTTCTTTTAAGGGAGATGCTCTATCAAAGTAAAACTCCCATTAGAAGAAATTGATGACTAACATATGTTAACCAGGGAAATCATCATCAAGTGACAAATGAATCGGGAGTGGGTGAGCTGCCAGAAAGTTAGCTAGAGCCTCTCCCTTGTTGGCTCATTAAGGAACATATAAAATATTAAATTGTAATATAATGACAACATGTTTAGCTAGACTCCTAACCAAAGTGGGTTGATTCATCAAATATTATTAGGGGTTTACACTTGAAATCAAGTGTTTATGGTGAAAGAGCATTTAATATCTCAATTTCTAAATTAAAAATATCAGCACCAAACAATATTTCTTAAATTAAAGACAATTCATTTTTGTTGGAATGAAACACCGACTAAAATAGTACAAAGTCTTTTCTTTCTCATTCTCATTAGTCTAAGATAACATGTCTCCTACCTAATCATCAACGATAACAAGATATAAAATGTCATGTTTCTCTAAGATTGAAGCTACTAATATTGTTGGGTTCAATATATAGGACTTGGTATCATCAAAAGAATCTTGATATATTTATCCCAATGGAAATAAATATCTTTTCTAGCCAATGCAACAAAGGTTGATATCAACTAGAGGTTGGAAATGAATCTTCTAATGAATGTTAGTTTCCTTTGAAGGGTACATATCTGTGTGAAACTTTTAGGAGATTCCATATCTATGATGGCCTTGTTCTTACTATGATCAATCTCAATGCTTCTATGACAGACAATAAATACCAGAAATTTCCCTAAAGATATGTCAAATGCACACTTCAAATGTTCATTTTCATATCATAATTCCTAAGGCATTAAAAAACAACTCTTACGACTGAAATATGATCTTCTTTTATATAAATCTCAACCACCAAATCATCAATAAAACATTCAATTTGGTGATGTAATGTCATTGAAGTATTGTGCCATAACAGGTTGATAGGTTGTCCTGACATTTAATGAACCAAAAGACATGGCCTTATAACAAAAGATACCAATAGGGATATAAAGTGTCATTTTCTATTGTTCTTCTGGGCCATCTAGATTTAGTTATAACGGGTAAGTCATCCATGAAAGACATCATTGCAATAGAAGAGGAAATATCTATCATGAGCTCTGGTATGGGCAGAGAAAAATTATCTTTCAGGTAAGCCTTATTCAGGTCTCGAAATTCTATGCAAACTCGTATTTGCCAATTGTTTCTTTAAACAAGCATGATGTTTACTAGCCATGTAGGATATGACACTTCCCTAATGAAGCCAGCATCAATAAGCTTTTTGTTCTCTTCGATAACGATTTGCTCTATGTCGAACCACATTATCTGAGGAAATTTCTTCTCAAGAACATAACTCAATTCTATAGCTAAATTATAAGCAACTCTCTCTAGAGCTAAGCTAGGCATCTCGACATAACTCCATGCAAGACATTTACAAATTTTCTTCATGACTTCTATGATTTTACTAGCCATAAATTTGATAGAAGTTTGCTTATATAGATACGATGAGGATCATCATTAGTACCAAAATTAATTTTGATCAACTCATCTATAATCGAGGAAACACCATCCTCCAATTCAAGAGGAGCGTGCCTGATTTTACTTTCCTCATCATTATAGGCAAGATCATCATCACATTCAAATTTAAAAATCATTCTACATCAAGAGGATGAAGAGATGGAAACTTTGCTTCATCTAACCCCTTTTTACATATCATAAACCAAACTTCTAGTTAAAGTCTCAGTTCTACCACATAGACTTACACATTTTTTCTTTGAGAACAAACTATATTTCAGGTAACAAACCAATATCCAAAAGTTATTAATAAGAGGAGAAAAATAAAAAGGATGAGGTATATCTTCCATTTATTTTACTATCATCACTCAAAATCAATATATTAGAGTTAGTTATATATGTATCAACTTTATAAAAAAAATTTCATTATCTCTAGATTTAAATCTAGGAGGTAAATAGAAAGTGTGCAGCTAATTAATTGTTGATACACTTGTAGCAGTCATATGTCAAAAACAAATTAGAAAAACAAGAGACTATGAACATTGGTAGCACATCTTCAGGCAAGAGCTTCAAGGATGTCTCTTCACAAGAATCTTCTTGATCGTAGACTTATTTTGAACCATCATGGCCATGCAAACTCTTGATGTTATCCACTTATAAGACCTCATCTGATTCACAGTCACTATCTGATCCAATTTCTATCTTTATTTAAGAAGATGACATAATAGACAAAACCCAATCATACCTTGGTATCATTGGAACACAACTCATTCCCTCTTAGCATACTCTCTTTACTTTTTGCCAGGAAAGAACCAATAAAGCAAGGAGCTCATGAATTTCATATGATATTCAAGGTTTATAGAGGTGCCTTTTTAGTAAGAACATAACATTTGATGCCATCATAAATGGTCACCTCATTAACGGAGAATACTTGAATATCACTTAAAATGGGAAACTCTTTTCATCCACACATATATTCAATATATTTTGTTGTAAGGTTGAAAGTACCATCTCATACTCATGTATCCAAGGGCGTTCGAGCAAGGCTTTAAAGAATGTATTGCCATCAATAATATGAAATTTTGATTCACCCTTAAACACATGTCACCAATAGATTTTCTAGATGCACCATATTAATCTTTCAAGCTAGTTACTATTTTATACAAATGTATTAGACTGTTTAGTTTTCAACCAAAGCTAATTATTATTATTATTTAAATGTAGAGTTATATTAATGATAAATCTTAATGCTTATTGTAATTTAATTAAAAAAATATATTTTTATATATAATATTAATTTCAGGTTTACTACTTTTTATTCATTGTAACACAAAATTATTTTACATAACATTAACTTATGGAGTTATCTCAAAAGTTTTAACTTTAAGAACTTGTGCAGATTAAACCAAATATATTGATAAAAGAACAACTTCGATCTAATGGCTATTTATGTATAACTATGTACAATCATATCATACAAGCACCTCATCCTTGCAAAGGCGTCCCGCAGTCATTTCATAATACACAAATGTTATGCATATATGATCATTATAAGTGATGTGTCACCAAAAAAGTTTCATCATCAGGCACAATTTTTTATGCATTTTTAGCAAGGAATATTCCAAATTCAAATTCAATGTTATACAAGCCTTGTTTTCAACAAATTAATTCTTAAACAAAGCATCTTGACAATACAAACCTAATGACGTCGAAAATGATCATATTTGAGTCCAAATGCACCCAGATCTAAAACTTGAAGTGTAAAAGGCTTTGATGCATCAATTAGATGACTAAATGATCTCAAAATTTAGCATGCATATAATCAAATCGAGTTGCTCCATGAGAGAAAACTAATGCATCCAAGATCAGTCAATTATGAGGTAATTAAGACACTTAAATGTTAAAAAAATGATCTATGATCAAGGAAATAAATATGGACTATTTGTTAAG
The DNA here is from genome assembly GCF_001263595.1 of Phalaenopsis equestris. Classification (NCBI taxonomy): domain Eukaryota; kingdom Viridiplantae; phylum Streptophyta; class Magnoliopsida; order Asparagales; family Orchidaceae; genus Phalaenopsis; species Phalaenopsis equestris. The sequence continues at coordinate 13,945 of NW_018219067.1, read as the reverse complement.
CATTACTCTTTTATTCGAAAATTAAAAAATATATTGGTGTAGAATTATCAAGTGGCTGGCTCCCACACAAAATCATAAATATTTGGGACAAAAATGATTTTGACTATTAGTGCATTTGGTCCAATTTCAAACACCCTTTGACTATTCTCTACCTGACATATCACCCCATATTCATTTATATAAATGCGAACCAAATAGAACAAATCACATAATTCAATAAAATATGCGAAATTAAAGAAAATTTCAAAACAATTTTCTTTTACCTCTGAATATGGTTCACTAACATTTCTTTCATTTGTTTAGGCTGTTCAAGGAAGAATAAAAAATATATCTAGTATGTTCATTTCTAATACATTTAGTTCTTCCATAGTGACAAAACAACACCTTGTAAACAAATGAAATCATTTAAATCAGTCTAGAGGCAAGTTTACACTGCTCTGCATACTAGCCATACTTTAAACAAACAAATTAAACTTGTGCGGTGAACACATCTTGTTGATACAATCAGAATGACATCAATTGCAAGATATCATGAAGCATGAGAAGTTTTGGTAGCTCAGGATGCCTCAAACCAAGAGAGTAGTAGCATTCACATCGTTGGAAAAAGCGCTATTTGGATTTTAAGAAATACAGAGTTATTTGGATTTTTAAAAAAATATGAGCAAGCAATTACCATATTAAAAGCTATGTTTTCGGTGTATCTGCTGGCTTTGGTGGATTGCTACAGAATGAACATAATGGCTTTAAGGAAATGAAAAAATACGCTTGATGGCAATAAGTCAAACATCGGATTATTTCCATGATACCTTTTATGTGGTTCCAATGATTTATCCTTGCCGACCATGCATTTAGCTCTTCGGGCATATCGTTTTAATATGCAGTTGATGTTTCAAAGTGAATTGCTTCTTATGATGGTAGGAAAAATCCCGTAATTCGATGCATGAACCATACAATGTGGATGTAGGAAAAAGAGATAAATGCCATGAATTCACAACGAGTAAACTGCTAACGGCACCTTTTCTTCAGAATTTGGGATAGTCAACCAACCTTCTAAAACAAGAATGCACAAAAAATAAATCTTGATATCTGCACCTTTTCTTCAGAATTTGGGATAGTCAACCAACTTTCTAAAACAAGAATGCACAAAAATAAAATCTTGATATCTCTACTTGCCCCAAAAACGCAAAGATTGAATAAACTTTCCTCACCAGTAATCCCCACATGTGCATTTACCATTGGTGAAGTGATGGAACCTTGTATTATCTCTCAAGATAATTTCCCTCTGTTCAATAATGGAAATGTACTTGATGGCATGGTGACAGTCTCCACAAACTCTAAGATTTTTGAATATTCTAAGAGGAGTTCCTGGTGTAGTGCTGATGAGCGCAAAAGCAATAGCAAGCTTCTCACCATGCTTCATAAGTATCATCTCCCTCTGCTCATCACCAACGTCATGTAAAGCAAACTCAAGATCAGGCACATATCCAGCATCCTTGATTCGTGTCCACAACTCATTTAACTTCTCATGTATCATCTCCAAATGGGGATGAAGTCTATCCCCAGATCTAAACTCATGAACAGCTCCCCCAACCTCAATCCAACTGTACCCGGGCATCTTCACAGCTTGATTCTCCTTCATCCTTTTCCTCACCTTTGCAACATCATCCCATCTATTCATGGAAGCATAAACATTGGCAAGCTGGACATAAGCCCCAGCATTTTGAGGCTCCAATTCAACCAGCCTCCTTGCAGCAAATTCTGCAAATAATGAGTTCTTGTGGATCCTAGAAGAATTCAATAGAGTGCCAAATGTAGCTGGGTGTGGCTCAAATGGCATCGAATGGATCAAGTGCACTGCTTTCTTGAGCAAGCCAGCTCGACAAAGGAGATTAACCATGCAAGTGTAGTGATCAGCAGAAGGCCTCACACCATAATCTTCTTCCATTGATTCAAAGTACCTCATCCCAATATCAACCAACCCTGAATGAATGCAGGCTAACAACAAAGTGACAAATGTGATCCTGTTAGGCTTCAAAGCTCCATCTTTCATCCTCCCAAACAATTGTATCGCTCTTTCTCCATGCCCATGCTGAGCATATCCAGAGATCATCGCGTTCCATGTAATAATATCCTTAACAGGCATGTCTTCGAATAACTTGCAAGCACTAGCCAAATCTCCGCACTTGCAATACATGCTCAATAACGACGTACCAACACATTGAATCATGCTTATGGGAAGCTTTGAAACCCACTGATGGATCTGCCTCCCCGACTCTAAAGCTGACAAATTGCTGCAAGCAAGCAGCGAGCTGCTCAGCGTGGACGGGTTCGGGTGCACCTCTTGGGCAGCAATCATTCTTCTAAATAGCTTTAGCCCTTCCTCGTACTGGCCGTTGTCAACAAGCCCAGCAATCATCGCATTCCAAGTAACCGAATTCCTCGCATGCATGGTATAAAAATACTCCCATGCACGCTCAATCTTTCCAACAGACATGAACCCAGCAATCATGGACGTCCGGAGGACAATATCATTCTTATTCGGCGCCTGAGAAAAGTACTCCCCTGCTGAATACAGATCTCCAGCTTGAATAAAAGCGGAGACAATGGCGTTCCACGAAACAGAATTCTTTTCTGGCATGAAGAGAAAATGTTCTCGTGCTTCATCGATGAGGCCATGGCGTGCAAGGCCGGAGACCATGATGTTCCAGGACGTGACATCTTTGACGACCATGGAGGAGAAAAGTTGGCGCGCACCGAGGAGGTCGGAATTGATGAGATGGCAGGAGAGAAGGGTGTTGAAAGAGATGACATCTGGCTGCGGAATTTTATCGAAGAGGTTGAGGGCATCTTTGAGTTTTCCAGGAGACTTGGAGAAGGCGGCCAGGAGAGAGTTCCAGGAAACGATGGTGGGTGAGGGAATGTAGTTGAATACTCTCAGGGCTGAAATAACATCTCCATTTTGGGCGTGGAAGGCGATTGCGCGGTTGCGGTAGAGCACAGCGGCGGCGGCGGAAGCGGCCACCGTAGCGAAGGTCGCGCTGCGGCGTGAAAGTTGTATGCTGAAGGCACTACAGGCGAGATGCATAAAAGTTCACGGCCGGAGTGGCATAGACTCCGGCTAGGGCTCA
>NW_018219067.1:3250-10786 GCF_001263595.1 Phalaenopsis equestris | reverse complement strand
TGCTGAACCTGACTGAGTATAAAACGAGACCACTGAGAAACTGCCCGCATTATCAGCACGGGTTATCGGCACCTAATAAATATTTGCATAACAATACATAATCGCGATTATTAAAGGATTATTTTGATGTTATTGAGGTATTAATTTTAATAACACGTAAGTTCATTAACTTTTCAATAATATTTGTGGGTTCTATTTCAATGTTATTCATAGGTTAACATGTGGGTATTATAGGGTTAATGGAGTACGGTATGCAAATATTTCTTCCGAAATTAAAGGTTTGTTTGGGGTAGTTGTTTCAAAACAACTGATTTGCAGTTGTTTGTGGATAAATGATCATTTTGTCCCTGTCAAAGTAATGTTATTTGTAACAGAACTGTCTTGCCAATTTATTCGATACGGTAGAAGTAAAAAATTAGTACATAACAGTAAAAACAGAAGATGAACAGTCATCACTTAACAATGGGATCAAGATTGATAAAAAAAAAGAAAAAAAATTAAAATTACAATTAAAAATACGATAATATTAATTTTATTACATTTACATATGCCACCAACTTTTATGTCTAACACCTAAACATTAAATATTACATTTATAACACTCAAATCTTTCATATAATATCACAAAATTCATCATTTTAATCATTTATGTATCTCCTCAAGCATAAGTAAGGTGATATTTATGCAAAAATTTAAATATTAATTTTAAATATGTAAATGCATCAGAATTGGGTGGTATGGATGTAAATATTTTTTTTCCAGGATAAATTACCGCTCTGCCACTCATTATGATAAATTGGATCTCGAGCAACAAATCTACAGGAATCCTGATTACAAACCGTCAGTCCACCCAGCTGACCACTATTGGTACTCATCCCACCTCGCTTCCCGCTCCATTAACCCTTCACGCCGCCTTCTCTGCTCCTGCTCTGACACAGTCAACGCCTTCGCCGCTACCTCTCTCCTCCCTCACCACCTTCGCATTTTTCGCTGCTCCCTTGCTGTTCTCCATCTCCACCCCGATCCCTTCCTTCGCCTCCGCACCACACGCACCCCTCTCTTTCTCGGCCTCTCTTTCTCTTCCCCTTCATCCCCATTCCACGCCATTGATGCCGCGTCTTTCTTCGTTGTAATCAGCGTCCTCGATACTGGTATCTGGCCCGAATCCCCTTCATTCAGCAACATTTCCTTTCCTCCCATCCCCTTCAGACGGCGCAGGCAGCAGAAGGGCACAAGAGGTATTAATTTGTTGAACGCAAATCCAAGACGCGGGCCGAGGGGTCGACATGCGGCCCCATCTATTAAGGAATAAAAAATCACTTTTCACAATAATCTTCTCAAACGCACTTACCAAATAAGACGACAGTGTTTTCAAAACGCTGCCCGCGCCAATAAGCTGCTCCAAACAACCCCCAAAATAAAAAACTCTCTAGTATTTCAAACATATTTCACTTATGTTAATTTTTTTCTCATACACTCAAAATATATTAGCTAAAAAAACCCCTGAAACTAAGGTTCAAATATTTATAAGTGGAGAACACTTCTGTTTGCTGATAAAAATAATCATAAGTCATTTATAATCAAAGCAATTTTTTTATTGTTTTATTTAAAATTTGATTAGTATTTAGAAATCTCTTTAAATCTTGAATCTTTTCAATTGAAAATACCATCCCTGAAATCCTGCATGATATAAACAATTTTATTTAATCAAGAGTTTTCTCAAGAGCTCGCAATTTTTTCATCAAAATGATATACATTTTAAGGTAATATTTATATCTCTCAAGATAATAAATTATTTTTCGAATGAAACTTTTAATCATTTAAATAGAAATCTTTCAAGATCTGTAGTGGACATATCAATATCATAAGAAAAATTCTCCACCAAAATTTTTCTAACAACTCCATTAAAGATGGTTCAACTCTCCATCTATAGTATTGAATTATATTATTCTTCATTGATAATGTGTTTGTACCCCTCACAGCTAAGATTACCCATATTATTAGACTTTCGTCCACCAAATTATGGGTTGGGTCCATCCAATTTCCTTAAATCCAGGGTCTTTTAAGTTTTCATTTAAGCCTTGTTTAATTAGTAAGCTTTAGGACTCTCTTTTATCAAATTCCTCGTGTCTAAAATCCTTTCTTTAACTTTGTTCCCTTCAAAAGAAATTTCTTCTTAAATTCTCTAAAATAAGAAGCATCGAGAGACTGATAATCACTCAATCTCTAAAATTTTTAAATTTAAAATCAAAGTTGAATAAAATTGAACGCAATTAAACTTCTAAACCTCAAACATCAACTCTCTTTCTCCTAGATTGAAATTAACCAAATTTGAAACTCTTAAAATAAAACTAGGTCTGTAACATTAAATGAAATCAAAAACTGAAACTCGATAAAAAAGATATATTAAAATTTTCAAGCAAAATTCGAAATCAAAAGCACTTGGCTAAATCATCGTCAATAGATCAAAACACAGTAAATAGAATCCTGGTGCAGGAGAGGGAAAGGTAGTAAGATCTCAGCAATCACCAGTAAGAATGAGAAAAAGGATGATCACACAGAAGAGGAAGAGGTGGCTTTGATATGATACTCACAACAATCAGATTATCGTCACAATCTAATCAAAGTATCCATGGCCCCTCAAAGACGTCAAACATATATTTGGAACCTCTTTCAAGTCAGTGTACATTCCCCTCTTTACAAATCTTCTGGTGTTCATCAAAGTTTGAGTGCTCGACCAGTGCATCTCTTCCTAGCAGGCTCATTTCCATGGTCAAAGTCTCTGTGAGGTTGCATCTTAGTATCCCTTGCAGAGAATGCCCTCTCACTCATCCAAATACCAATATTCAGATTGGAATCTCACATCTACCCCCCTGGAGAGATTTCATTTAGGAACTACTTACTAGTCTGGTGGGCGCTTGGTAACCTTTTTCATCAGTGGTAATGTATAATCCACCGTTTTGGATTAAGAACTAGGGTTGCACGTCAAAAAGAGACATTTCACCTCACTGTGGCTTTTTTTGGGCCCTTGTAACCCTTAGATTGGCATGTTATGTGGTGTAATGTTAGACGACATTTAATAGTAGAAATATTCTTTGGGTCTGGCATAACTTCCCATTAGATTGTCTTTTCATTTGATTATCTCTCTACCTATATGTGATTTCTTATGTTTTCCACCATGCTTTAATGAAACTATTCACCAATTTGATTAGATGTGATTCCCTGTGTTTTCCATTTTAAAATACTATGGTAAAATAAATGAAATCTTCTTTGGGCCCGGTGTAACTTCCCCTCATGTTGCTTTTCTTTTTTATTAGCTCTCAGGTTAGATTTGAGTCTGTATTTTCTATCTTGATCAAATCAACATGTTCACCTCTCTGTGCTTTTTATCCTAACGTGTTATAGTATACTAAAATCAAATCTTCTTTGGATCTGGCATAACTTCTCCTTGAATTGAATTTCCCTTCAATTAACTTTCAGGTTAGATGTGAATTCACATGTTTTCTATATTGATCTAGTCACCCTGTTCACCTCTTTAGTTGGATGTAAATCCCTATGCTTTCTATCCTAATGTGTTCCCATGAACCAGAAGCCAAAAAAAATTTCAGTCCTTAGGACACAAAGTTTCCCTACATTTTTCTTAGAAAATGTGTAATATCCCTTAAGGTTTCCTCGACCTGATACAACTAAAAACTAATCAACTATCTTAGGAGTGGAAAAACTCATCAATTCTCCTAAGGAGACAAAAAACTCATCAAATTATTTAAGAGTGAGAAAACTCATCAACTATCCTAGAAGTGGAAAAACTTAAACCAGTGGGAAAACTCACCAACTGCTTAAGGAGTGGGAAAACTCATCAACTGCCTAAGGAGTGGGAAAACTTAAACCAACCTCTTCTTCAAGAATATGATATATTTAGGGTTCATTAGTTTTATTGTGCCAAAATTGCTTAATAAGACAATACATTGCCTAGTAAATCTAAGATATACATGAAGTATCATGGGTCCTATCTTACTGTGGTCATTAAGCACCCTAAACTTATAAACTTGAACACAAATTCAAACTTTACAATCTATAAAACATGAAGCTTAACTACACTCTCCTTAGATTTTTCGCCTTAAGGAAATGAAGCATAACAACATCATATTTAGGCTTTCAAAATTATCCTATCTATAGAACACACAACATAACTACATCTTCCTTAGACTTTTTATCTTAAAAACATGAAGCATAACAACACCGTCTTTAGCCTTTCAAAACTTTCCAATCTAAAGAGCATGAAGCTTAACTAAACCGTCCATAGATTTTTCACCTTAAAGACACCATCTTTAAGCATTCAAGGCTTTCCAATCTATAAGACACAAAGCTTAACTACACCATCCTTAATTTTTTTGCCTTATAGACATAAAGCACAACAACACTATCTTGAGGCAATTCAAACATTTCAATCTATAAGACATGAAACTTAACTACACCATTCTTAGAATTTTCCCGTTAAATACACAAAAAGTAACAAAGCCACCCTGAGGTAATTCAAACTTTTTAATCTATAGAACAAAAAGTTTAACTGCACTGTTATTAGACTCATATCCTTTATGACATGAAGCTTAACAACACATCTTTAGGTTTTTCAGAATCTCGTCAGTCTTTAGAATTTTTGTTTCACTGCAACATGCTTGGATTGCTTTGGTTGTCTTTTAGGTCAGCTGTAAGTTCCCTGATGGCTTCTTTTACTAAAATCCTAAATTAAAATCTTTAGGTAACATTTGCCTAGATCCCGAACATGAGTCTTTAATGGATAATATTTATAGAGAACTCTAAAGCTCACAAATCTTGAACTTCAAATTAAAGTTCCAATTCCAATTCATAAATTAAAATTTCAAATTATGAGTAGTGATAATTCTCTGAACTTGTTTAGTTGCATCGGTCAACGTTAATATGTGTGTCATACTGTGAATAACCTACAACATATGAATGAGGTTCGTTTGTTGACCACACATTTTTTTCAACCCTTCCTGGCTTATATCGAATCACATCTTGACCAAAAATCCTTTGTTAGTGTTACTAGATGACTACATTGGTTCTGAATAAGCCAAAATTTGAACCTAATTAAACTAAAATTTGAGCCAAACTTAATTAAAATCTTAATTTGGTATCCAAATAAATAAAAATTTTAAAATAAACAAAAATAAAATAAAATTAAAAGTAACCAACTTCAAAAATTGAAATCCCAAAAGTATCATTTTTTTTTCTACATATCATCATAGAGCTTGGAATTTCATTCTAAAAGATGCATGATGCTTGTTATTATATATGAAATACACAAACATTTTTAGGGAAGATTGAACATAATTTTATCTAAAACTTTTTACTTCACATTTTTATGCAAAATAATTACACATGCATAATTATTTTTCATCCGAGCATTATTTTTCAAAATGAATTGTACGAGTGCGTTTGGATCGTCAAAACCTTTCAAATGAGCCCTTTCGTGCTCAAAATGAACCTTTTCTGGGGACCATCAAGGCCATGATAATTTGGACAATAATTGGATGATAATTAGGATAAGTATAATGATACTCATAATTATAATCAATAGAACACCTAAAATTGAGCCTAAATCAACATCAAACTTAAAATAAAGTAAAATTTAGCTAAAATATTGAATTTATTTAATTAAAACTCATTAAAAACTTTCATCTAAAATCCATCAAAATTTTATCTCTTATGGTGAGACCTATAATTTGACTTCAATTTTCTTGAGATAGGGTGTTGCTCGACCAAAACCAACTTCACCAGTGTGCTCTCCTTATTTGTTTGAGCCAACTGAGTGAAGAGAAATTTTTGGCCCATAACCACCCCAACTCCCCATTTGAACTTTGAATTGAAATATCTTGAGATAGAGATTACATTAACTAAAGCTAACCACTGATACACCTAAAATATATAGCATTCTTAGACACATTTTTATACCTATTTTTGAGATATTGTGCTTTAATGGAAAATATATGTGTGTTTTTCTTTCAGGTACACGTAAAAAGGTGAAAAATGCTAAATGAGTGAAAAATGATCAAATTTGGAGCAAAATGAAAAAATTGTGCAAAAGTGTTATGACGCCTAAGTGCCAGATCCAGCGCTTAAGCGCCGGTGAAACAGAGAAGACCGTGCCTAAGCGCTAGAGACAGTTATTTGACAAGTTAATTCATTTTGCTGAATTTTGAAGGGACATTTGAGGCATCTATTGGCTAAAGAGGGTGATTATATCCACTAGAAACGAAAATATGGTTAAAAGACTTGTGAAATGAAACATCCTTTACAAAATACATCGAATCAGGACACATTTTGAAGAGGTACCAAGTCACCTCTTGGAAAATTATAAAAGAAGGAAATTGAGAGAAAAATGGGAGAGTCCTGAGGAAATAGTTCGTGGAGGAACTTTTGGAGAGATGTTTCAGGCACCACAAATTTACTTTATCCTTTTTATTTTTTTAGTTTTATTATGAGAATTAGGAGTGTTGTAAAAGAGAAGAGATTCAAAGGAACTTCAAGAGTTTGGTGGGGGACTTGAGATAAGTTTTTATCTTTTAATGTAAACTACATTTGGTTTTAATCAAGACTGCTTGTTGGTTTGATAATGATTACTGCTTTTAAACTAAAGTGTGGTTTTATTTTCTTAATGAATTCTTAGTAATTTTCTTTATCTTTCTCTTAAAATGATATGTAATTAAAGTGTTGGATGGAAGTTGTGAAAAATATTAATCTTTAATGTTGGAAGAAGTTGTGATGATTTAATTCCTCATTTACATCTTGATTTGGCCAATCTAGATGTTAAAATTTGTTGTGAGAACATGTAAAAACCGGGCTGGTATTGACTCAGTCAATAATTGGAAAGAATCACATGAGGTTGTATGAATGAAAATATAGTTCATATGATTGAGTGCAAATAAATAGTAAACTAATCTTTGAAGGGTGTAGAGTTAGAGAACTTTAGATTGATAGATTAAAGCCCCCAACTTGTTGTACTGCTTTATGTTTTGATACTTGATGTTAGCTCCCAGGTGAAGGGAATCAAGGGAACTCTGGAGTGAGAGATGTGCCTAGCTGGTCTTCAGAACTATTCAAACTTTAAATTAGCCAATGTTCTTTGTAGCATCTCTAGTAAGGGTAAAGAATAATATTGATCCTATTTGGCAAAACACAATTTGAATACTTCCACAACAGAATTCCTACACTTATTATTGATTTAAGATAAAGAGAAAGATATTTCATATTCAATGCTTTTCTTTTACATAAACTCAAGTTATATTTAGAAGTTGTTTCTGTTTTGTCAAAATATCAAAAATACCTAAAAGAATTGAATTTTAATTACTGTAAAAATATCTATAGTTTAAGTAATTGTCTTTTTGAAATAGAAAGTATGTTATTAAGAAGTGCATATTGTGAACACTCCCTGTGAGTTTGATTTTTGGGACTTAATCAAAAAGTTATATATTACTTAATAATGATATGTATACTTGCGTAGTATCCCAATATATA
>NW_018219067.1:2038-3042 GCF_001263595.1 Phalaenopsis equestris | reverse complement strand
AGTGTACAAACCTGATATATATTAAAAATTTAAATTCTTATTTTTTTAGGATCAAGTTTTTGTTATTGTTGCGAAGTAGGAAAGATAAGTGAAGAAATTGTTATATTGTTGCATATAAGTAGTTTTGGGATCAAGTTTTTGGCACTGTTGTCGGGCAAGTGAAGTGAAAGTTGTAAAGAATCTATTGATTTAAAAGCAAATTTCTATTTTTAGAAAGTCTTATTTAAACTTTAAGTTATTGTATGTTATTTTGTGTGAGTTTAGTTTTATTTTATTTTATGTTAGTGTATGCATAGTTCAGGTTCTGAAGGACTAGTGCCTTACAATTTTGAATTAGAGAGAACGATTAGAGAGAACTGTTATGAAAATCAGAAAAAGCAAAAAAATTAAATGTTTTGAAAAATCTAAAAAAGCTACCTAAATGGAAAATCAAAATGATCAAAATGCTGAAATTCATTAAGAATTTAGACCTTTACAAGATTATGTGAACCCTACGGTAAATGAACTTTATTGTAGTATTAAAAAACCTACTATAATGGCTAATTCATTTGAACTTAAATCTGTTATTATCCAAATGATATCAAATAATTAGTTTGTTGGATCACCAACTGAAAATCCAAATTTACATTTGCCAATTCTTTAGAATTATGCGCTAAATTTAAATATGATGGTGTATCAGATGGTGCCATTAGACTTAGGTTATTGCCTTTCTCACTGAGGCATAAAGCTAACATGTGGTTGAATTCATTAGCACCTGGATCTATCAGAGCTTGGGGTGATTTAGCACAAAAATTCTTGTTAAATATTTTCCACCATAAAAAACTGCGAAGCTTAAAAATGTTATTACATCTTTTAATCAGTTTGAAGGGGAATCTATTTATGAAGCATGAGAATAATTTAAAAAACTCTTAAGAAAGTGTCCACACCATGCTATACAAGATTGGTTAATAATTCAAACTTTTTATAATGGATTAGCTGGATCTCTTAGATCTATTATTGATGCT
>NW_018219067.1:0-1203 GCF_001263595.1 Phalaenopsis equestris | reverse complement strand
TAAAGTTTATGAAGGATATTCTCAACAGGAAAATGAAGTTTGAAGATAATGAGACTGTTGCACTTAGTGAGGAGTGCAGTGTTATAATTCAGAGAAAAGCTTCTTGAAAAGCTTAAAGATCCGGTAGCTTTACAATTCCATGTGCAATAGGAGACAGATTTTATGGGAAAGCTTTATGTGATTTAGGTGCAATAATTAACCTTATGTCATTATTAACATTTAAGAGATTGAGATTAGGAGAAATAACCCCTACTAATATAACCTTGAAAGTAACTCTGCAGCTAGCAAATCGTTTGATACCCTAAAGGAGTTATAAAAGATGTCCTGGTAAAAGTGGATCAATTTATCTTTCTTATTGATTTCATTGTGTTGGATATGGAGGAATATAAATAGATACCTATCAATTAGGGGAGACCTTTCCTAGCCACAGGAAGAGCAATGATAGATGTACAGAAAGGGGAATTAACTATGCACATCAATGATCAAACTGTTACTTTTAACATTTCAAGATCAATTAAATATCCTACAAAAGGTAAAGATGATGAATGCTGTAGAATGGATGTTATAAGATACCCGAGTGAATGTCATTTCAAAACTAATTATTAAGAAAAATATGAAGTAAAAGACTTGGAACATGAGCAAGAAGAGGAATTACATCAATGTGAAGATCTTTTTTAAGGAAGATTCAAACTATGTTCCAAAAGATTCAAAATATGTTCGAGAAAGTTTTTAAATTTTGGACACAATAGAAAAAGATAAATCATTTTGTTCATTAAAAGAAAAACCTCCATATAAAGGAAAAACCTCCAGAACATGAGTTAAAATTACTTCCTGATCATTTAAAATATGTTTTTAGGTGATTTCTCTACTTTACCAGTTATAATTTCCTCAAAGTTAATGATGGAAGAAGAAGAAAGATTGATGAAATTTTTAAAAAATTTTAAGAAAGCCTTTGGATGGAAAATAGCGGATATTATAGGAATTAATCCTTCAATTTGTATACATAGAATTTATAAGGAAGGGAACTGTAAACTCAGGGCTGATCCTCAAAGGTGATTGAATCCTGTTATGAAAGAAGTTGTAAAGAAAAAAATTTTGAAGTGGTTAGATGCTGGAATTATCTGCCCTATTTCAGATAGTGCATGGGGTTAGTCAAATTCACTGCGTCCCTAAGAAAGGAGGAGTAACTGTGACTGTGAATGA
>NW_018219066.1:0-229 GCF_001263595.1 Phalaenopsis equestris | reverse complement strand
AGGGATGATGGAACCATGTTATGATCATGAATCCATAGTCAACCCAATAGAGCGTTAAAAGAGGTCTCTGCGTCGATGATATGAAATTTAACGGTTGTTACAAGTTCTCCAACCTTCATAAGTAATGAAATTGATCCAAGGGCTCTTTCTCCCTTTCGGTTGCATCCTCTTAACACCATCTAATTGGGGATGCACTCCTAAACATCGAAGTCCAAATATGCTAACGTCC
>NW_018219065.1:6640-16545 GCF_001263595.1 Phalaenopsis equestris | reverse complement strand
ATTGAGGCCTCCCCTCTCAGACAAAGGTATCGAACTCTAACCCTAAATCAAGCTTATCTCGACTCTCCAAACGTATTTATTGTATTTCATACCACATAAACCATATAGATGTACTTATCTTGAGTAGCTGAAAGTTTAGGAACAAACCCCATGAGATTTGGTTGAGTCTAGGTAGAGATCTTAAGATTTTAGTGTGAACCTCTCACGGGTTAGGTCACTTGGGGACAATAATGGAGAGTCATCTGATCGTACCTGTATCCAATGGACGGAGGAGATCAAGCTGGACAAACTCTCGGTGCATAAAGCGCGGTTCGCATTGAGACTACATGGTTGGTGGATTCAAATGGCGGAGTGACGCATGGATACTTCGGAGTTGACGAGGTTTAGATGGAGCCCGGTTGGATAAGTAGAAAAATAGGAATTTTTGAATTATTTTAAATGCCTAAACTTCAAAAATCCATATATTTCACTATAAAAATCATAAAAATAAAACAAAAATATCTTCTTGATCAGTGAACAGAGGAGAATAATGTGGATTAAAAATAAAAATTATTTGACAAACATAAGATTTTTAATGAATTAAATACCCTTTCTGCTATTTTATTTCTTCATGATTAAATATTGCTCACCATGGCTTGAAATTTTGAGCATTCATTCCTCATGATAGAGGTCATGTTCTCTTATTTTTCTAAGGTCAGAGGGCATCTCTATGCTCCTAGCATTTTTATGCTCCTGGCCCTGATTTTCAAGCTAGAGTGGCCATTTTGGCTTATTTTAATTGCATAACTCAAAATATCATTTGGAAAATTATGTGAATAATTTTGGTATGTTTCCAGTTGTGATCAGGGAAGTCTAGAAAAAATGATTTGATGCTTTGGATTACCTTGTGAATTTCTATATTTAAATAAATGAAAATATCTTTTATTAATTTATGTAAATTAAATACTTATAAAAAATTGACAAAATCAAACTCATATTGTTCATAAAAATCATGTTTATTCACTGTAAAAATTTTTAAATTATTTGACTAAGTCCAAGCACCAAAGTTGATTTTTTAGAAGATCTTGTATTTTTGCACAAAAATAATTATAATAAATTAAATACACATGGAAAAATGACAAGTGATTTTCTGAGTTCCTTGTGATGAGAGGCACTTAGGAAAAACAAAAGTTATTTTTGGTAAAATACTTGATTTTTGAGCTTCATTTTAGATTTAAAATGATTAAAAATAATTAAAAATACTAAAAATACCAAAATATTTCAAAATGTGCCTAATTGCTCCCTATTACTGGGGACCCATAAAAATTTTTTTTTAATTTCCATAAAGTAAAAATAATATTTAAAGGCTTAAAAGTGGGTATTTAAATAAATGATGAAAATTGATCTAAAATTAAATAAAAAAATATAAATTTGATTCAAAAAAATCATGAAAGTTTGCCTGAGTGTTTCTCTGACCTTAGGAGACCTCTACTAATTTTTCCATAAATAAAAACTTTATTTTAGAAAGCTAAATAAATTAACTTTTGAAATTCCTACTTTCTAAATTTAAATAAATAATTAAATTAAATTATGAGTGGTCCACATGTTCTCATGTAGTATTATAATTACCTCATGGATATGACACTTTAAACTCTCAATGTCATTTGAGTTGGGTTTAGTGAGTTATGAGGTGAAGTGCCTCAAGGGCAAAGTGGTAATTTTAGACGTTGGCGCCTTAATCAAAATTTAGGATTAACCAAGGTAAAATGGGTGATTTTGATTTTAATAAACATTTTTGGATGATTGAAATACAATGGGATTAAAAGGTAGAAACCCACTCACCCCATTTGCACAACGACAACAAAATTATAATCCTCCTAACCTTCATGACCTGGAATTCAATTAAGATTAGACGATTCTTAAGTATCGGGCTTAAGTCAGAAAGATGATAGTGTACTTTTCTTAAGCCCAAAGTTGAGGATGATATGATCATTCAATAATGATACACATCACCTGAATAAAAATTTTGATAACCAACATTTAACTTATCATGATTGTTAAAGGCTTATTAGTGACCTAGGCTCAATGTCTAAACTCAATTAATTGGATTTAGAAGATAACATAATTAGGTATTAACATCATTAAAAACTACAAGCCTGACCTTAATTGTGGGCACCATAATCTTAAATAACCTAAACTTTTCTTAAGGGCACCCACTCACAAAACTTTCAAATGAAACATCAATTGACTAATTAAGTATCCTATCTTTAGGATAACTAAATTGTCAAGTTTCACTAAGTGACGGGGTAATCACACTCTAGCCTCGAATGATTAATGGAACAATATGATAAGTCAAAAATGAACCGAAACATTTCAGGAGATTTTCAAAATGGTCCAGGGTCATGCCTTAAGCATTTTGAAATCTATTGAACATTTTGAAGGGTAAATTTGACTTGCCATATTTTTTTCTAAAATTATCTACTAGGATCTTCTGAGATTCAATAAAATCATAGCTTGGGGTTTGGTAGGTAAATTTTCATCTACTCATGCATTTTATGTTTTTTTATCTGTCCCTGAAAGAAAAATACAAAAATACATTCTATTAAAGCGCAATATCTCAAAAATAGGTATAAAAATATGTCTAAAAACACTATATTTTAGGCGTATTAAGGAGCAGAAGAATCGACAGGTGCACTTTTAAGTTATCGTATTTACTTTTTCATACCTCTTGTTTATTGCTTGCATGCTTAAAGTCGCCCTGCATGTCAAAACCAAAACTAAAAATTAAACAAGATAAAATTCACTGTCACAACAGTCAAAATATAAGACAACTTAAAATTTAATCACAAACAGAATAAAACAAAAATTGCAACTAAATTAAAACGTCTCTATTGGATAATTGAGAATCCCTCGGAGAAGGTAACCTACGGTTGCTAATGAGATTTCCAACGGTATAAATGAAAGTAAGGAACTCATTGAGTTGAGTATAGTAAATTCATTTGGACTAAGTGAATCCAAAAGAAAATAGTGGTGCTGAAACGAGAGAACCGTAGGATCCTATCCGGTGTCACTCTAATTAACTTTAATATCACCATAATATTTAAAGAACCATAACCATAGAGACATTTGATTTGATAATATAACTTGAAAAATTAGAAAACTTAAAGTCAACACAATGAGGAGCTTGGAGCTAGCATTGTGGGCAGCACAACCATCTTCAACAGCAAGAGGATCTACAACAACATATCTTTCCTTAGAATTAAACAACAAGCCATAGAATTTTGAGGTTGTTTGCCTAATGTGACATAAACCCTCACCTCATCTTTACGCCTTTGTATGTCTCTTTTGTACAATATAAGCATGAGTAGATGGTAGGTAAACTTTCATCTACTCATATATATTGACTTTTTAAACTTTGTGTGTAGTTGGGCCCCCAATAGGTGTGTTGGTTGACTAATTCCACCTGACCGTTGTGTGTTGTAAAGTTGGTCCTACACTAGGTCCTCAACTTCACCTTTTTCCTTTTCGAATTTGATTTGTTATTTTGCAAATTAAATCAGATTGTGTCGTGCTACGCGTGCTCTTTATATTTCCTTATATTAATTAAATCTTTCTATTTTCAAACTATTTTCACTAAGATTTTAAAATCTCTAAAAATTAAATAAAAACTTACCCGGTCTACAGATCGACCTCTGTTAATTTTTAGTGCTCTCATTAAGAATACGAGGTATTGACCAAGTAGCTAACCCTGAGGCTTTCTTTTTTGAAGCAATTGCAATGGCGTTCCCAACGCTCACTTTTTCTTGCAACTCTGCCACGCCAGTAACATCACTCCCACCATCAAGTTTGGAGTCAGATTTGAAGATCTTGAGGTCATTCTTGGGAAAGCCCTATTTGTCATAATGAAAGACACCGCTCTAGAGGTTCAAGAACCATACGTTGAGTTTAACCTGAGTTGCCCTCAGGATTTCTCTTCTAATAGGAAAGTCAGGACTACTTCCATCACGACACCTACCAAGTCTGCTGTTCCATTAAACAATTGGTTGTTCTGCCGTCAGTGTTTGAAATTGGATTAAGTTCGAGGACTGCACTGCTAACCCAAACCCTAAGGAAAAATCGTGGGCAAAAAAGTTCGGAGGGCTACTAAAGCCCAAACTCTTGAGGAGGTACTTGCTGATGAAGATCATCACCAGGATGAATTAAGATTATCAGAAATCTATCCACTTCTGCAAGGGAGTAGGTTCCATCCCTTAATGAATATTAATGGGTACGAAAGTATCTAGAAGATCTCCGCTACTTTACCATCACTTCATGAACATGGTGGGGAGAGGAAGAAGCCTACTCCTATCACCTGAGTCAGTTCAATTTTCCAAAGTAGCTACTAAAGAAGGATGTTCGGTTGGTGAGTTACTCAAACAAGTGGGACGTGTAGTATCCCCTCGCATGAAAAAAGAAATTTTAAAGGACATCAAATCTGTCAGACGCTCCTAGAAATCAACTGAAGCTTTACCTGCTCGCATTCCCGTCTAGTTCCGTTTGGGGAGCAGACTTGATTCCATCATTGTTACTACTGATTCTACCATCACTAGATCCGTGGGATCTCGACCAGTTATGACTCGTCTAGGTCAAAAAATTCTACCGATTACCAGTCATAAGGATGTTCTTAAAATCTCGAAGGATAAGACAAAAAGGTTACCCAGTATCGTATTTGTTCCACACCATAGGGAGCATACTTCTCTTCAACATGCTAATTTTCCAATAGAGAAACTCAGTCTTAAGACATCACTGTCAAAGAAAAAGGTATGGATACCCAAGGTCGTCGTACCGATACGGTCCAATAAGCCCGTAGGGCAGGATTACGGAATGAAGTCAGGGTTTGAAGTATCTGACATTGTCACAAAAATTGCTAGCGAGATGGAGAAATAAGTGGAGGATATCCAGCCAAGTCGTCCAGATCTCAAAATCCTACAACTATCAATAATTGAAGAAAAAGTTGAAAGCTCAGGGTCTAGATTTCTGAGTTGGCTTGAGAACACAAAGTTTCCATTGATGATGATGATGAAGTATTTAAGTTCAAAGATTACATCAACGAAGATTTTGTGGACAACCATGTCATCGAGACCAGAGCTGCTGCATTTGTGCACGATGCTCAACCTCTCATCGAAGAGAATGCCCTAGATGAGCTGCGTAGGGCTATTTTCCTAAGGCAAGAGCAAATTAGCCAAATGGAGAAAAGAATGGAAGAGATGGCTGCTTCCATGACAACCATGGCCACAGTTCAGGGACAGTCTCAACCACCACAATTAGCCTATCCAGAAGTAAAACAATTGGAGATTATATACAATATAGATGAGAGGAGGGAAGTTGCCTCAGTGAATAAAGATGAGCAGAGCAACAAAAGAAGGATTCTCCATCAGGCGCCATGCCGGAGAAAGAGTTTAAGCAAATGGTCGAACAAGTTCGGGAGGTCTTAACCCAATCTAACGGTGGTGCATTGATTTTATAGGGTAGACCTTAGCCGAAGAAATTTGATGCCATACCCTACCCAGTTTTGTATTACCAGACTTTAAGATATTCAAGGGGACTGGAAATCCCAGGCAACATATAACACATTTTCAAGCCAGTTGTGGAAAAATAGGAGGAAACGAATCTCTGCTTTTCTGCCAGTTTGTCAACAGCCTATCAGGAAGCGCTTCTAATTTGTATGTTGAATTACCCATCGGATCAGTTAAGACATTTGTCAAGCTAGAAAAAATTTTTGTGAAGAATTTTGTCGGAGCGCAGCATCATGTGTCTATTGGAGATCTTGTAGTAGAGAAGCAAAAGCCTAACGAGACTTTACTGGACTTCATTTTGAGGTGGAAAAAACTTACCATGAAATGTGAACCTCAGCTACAGGAACATCACACAATTGAGATCTTAGACAAAAGCTTTCATGGGCCAGTAGCTTTGATACTCAAGGGACTGAGCATTAAATCCTTCGAGAAGCTACTCACAAAGCTAGAAATCTTCAAGAAGAAGTCAAACATATGGATTCTCATGAGAAGTCTGAGAAGTCCAAGATGGCCAGAATATTTGAAAAGAAGTCCAGAACTGTGGCAACAGTCGATAAAGGAAAAAAACTAATGAAGATACATTGAGAAAATTCTCATCAGAATTTCAAGTTGTCATCGATACATGCTCAACAATAGTCACAACATTATAGTCAGTCTTGTCAGCAACTGCCTCAGGGAGGATCACACTGAGCAGAGAAGAAGAAAATTTCCATTTCAGAATGTAAGAAAGTGGTATATTCTTTCAAAGATGAAGTCGTACCCAAAATGTTCAGGAGCCTGATGAAGATGGCTGAGTTCAGACTACCAGATCCAAAGAAACCCTAAAAGGTTGACAAGAAGGATCAACTTAATTATTAACCATATCACAAATTGTTTAGACACACTATAGAGGAATGTTTTTTCTTCAAAGATTGGCTCAAGAAGAATCTTAAAGAAGGGAATATAACGATCCCGAAAGAATATTTAAAAGAACCAGAAAAAAGTTCTATAAATATGATTTTGGCTGAGCCAATCTCTCCGATTGACCCATATACTGGAAAAGATGGATAGAGTACAACTTAGAACAAGCTCAAGAGGGTCTTGAACTAGATACAATCCGCTTCAAGGCAAGCTTCCGTTCAGAGTCTTCAGCCCACCAAGCTCGAGATGAAGATTTCACCAGAAGAACCAGTATCATCAAAGAAGAAGAAGAAGAAAAATACCACCGCAAAGACTGATATCACAGGGGGTAGAATAGGGTCTCCGTCTGCTAGATTAGTTATCTCAGATTCGGGGAAGAAAATCTTTGAACCCCTGACCATGTATGATTATTTTGTTATCCCTCTAGGGTCTTATGAATATAATGATTCTACGTTGTAACTATTTTTGGTGATAACGTATCTGATTATGATCAATCTAACTCAATCTAACTTTGATATCGATTCTCAAAATGATCCTCAAATCATACTTGAGTCTGATGAACCTGTTGACAAGACTGAAGAAGACATCGACAATAATGCTTACGATAGCGTTGGGAGTGAGGAACCAATCCTCAAGCGCCACGGTGCACCACTTGCCATCAACTTAGATCTCTTCGACCAAGAAGAAACACTGGAAGATTCAATAATGGTATCTCAAGAAGAATGAATTACATAAGTGAACTTAAGGAGCAGAGAGTGTTTACCCCCAAGAATAGCTCTAACGGATAAAGAAAAGCAAATAGTAACTCTAGAAGAGCTACCTCCACCTTCACCAGCGAAGGAAACACATAACCAAGAAAAAATTGGAGGATCATACAATGTGGATTATAATGTGCTAGCTCATCTTAGGAATTTGCCTGCCAAACTAAGCATCTATGACACTTTAATCCTATTAAAGAAGATGAGAGAATCTCTGGTTACAGGCTTACAGCTTTGCTTGACCGAGAAATTTGCTTAGCCCAGTTGACCAACACATCCTCGGATGAAGTTTGTTCGTTGAAAGAATAGTTTGAGATAACCTTCAAAGAATAAGACTTGCTGCTCGGTACCGCCGACAATAATCCTTCACTCTATATCTATATTAACATTGGTAGATTTTTTTTGTCTAGAGATTTGGTAGATCTTGGAGCATCCCTCAACTTGATGAGTCTACGGACATTGGCCTATTTAGACATTGAAGCTCAGGAGCTTACAAACAATAAAATGATGCTAAGAGGATTCAACCAAAAGGGAGAGAGAGCCCTTGGATCAATTACATTACTTATGAAAGTTGGAGAATTAGTAACAACCGTTAAGTTTCATATCATAGATGTCGGGACGTCTTTTAATGGTCTACTGGGTCATCCATGAATTCATGAACACAACATGGTTTCATCGTCTCAACATCAGTGCATTAAGTACTACAAGGAAAGACAAGAACATTGCGTCAAGGGAGATTTACAGTCATTTTCAATCCATGAAGTTGGCATTCAAGATGATGCCGCCTACTACGCGCCTCTGTCTTCTCTTGTGAAGTTTTGACAAATAAAAGTGAAGGTTCAGAAGAATTACAATGGCAAGACCACTGAAATCCACTTCAGCAATCTTCCACCACTATTTTGTGACAATTTGGTGGGGGTTCTTTTAGTTTGCGCACCTGAGGTTGAGGTCGGGGACGTGGACAAGCGAGAACCAATTTAATTACTGGACGGACTAGGCCGGCTGATATATCTAAAAATGTACTATTCTTTATGCCTTATTTTAGAATGATATTGCACTTTAAAGGTATGTTTTCTTGTGTTTTTTATCATAGGTACATCAAATTGAAGAATTTGGAGTGATTGGAGCAAAAGGAACAAAAATGGACCAAAACGGAGCAACCCGGAGAAAATCCGGTTAAACCGGGGAACACCGGAGCCATGGGGACCTAAATTGGACACTTAAGTTCTTGTGCCCAGTGCTTAAGCACCCAAAATATCAGTTAGACACCACAAGATAGAGAGGAGGGCGCCTAAGCGCCCCAAAATTGGTGCTTAGGCACTAGATACGGGTTTTAACATAACTTCTTCAACATACGTCAGATTTGGACAATTTTTAAAGCGTTGCTTCGTGCATCTCTTGGGGAATTCATTGAGAATTAGAAACTAGAATTTTTATAAGAATTTTAGGTGGTTATATGGTATTTTGAAGTAGCACTTCAGGCACCATTTGGAAGATTCAATGAATTTGGATAGTTTTGAAGAGACACTTAAGCATTTCTTGGAAAATTATAAAAAAAATTATTGGAAATGTTTTCAAAATATATATTAGACTCTTGAATTAATTACAAGAAGAGAAGAAGACTTGAAGAAGAAGAATAAGAAGGCTTGGGCTTGAGCCCCAAGTAGGTGGCATGGTGCGAAAGAAAGACAGAGAGTGAGAGATTTCTTCTCTTCTTTTCACTTTGTTCTTGGAGAGGATTATAAGGAGCTTGCTTCTACTATGCAAGAAGAGTTTGATTTATATCAGAGATAAGTATTTTCATTGTATTTTGATTTGAATTTAGTACTTTTAATGAATGGTTTCAAAATCTTGTTCAATGAAAAGTTCTTATTATTTCTCTATGTGTAGTGAGTAGTTTTCTTTAGTCTTCCCTCATATAATGAGTTAGTATGCATGTGTAGGTTATAGAATTGAGTAAAGTGAGAATATATTGTGATGAATTTGCTTTATTCTTCATTTACATGTAAACTTGATCAACTTGCATGTTAAAAGCTGTTGAGAGAACATGTAAGATTTGGGATGGTGTTGTCTCAATCAATTGTGGTTAAATCACATGAGATTATATGGATGAGAATGCAGTCCATATGGTTGAGTGTAAATAAATAGGAAAATATTTTTTAGCGGGAGAATAATTAGAGGACTTCAGAGTGACAAGCAAATGCCTCCTAATTTGGTCTATTGTTTTATGTTTTGATGTGAGATGTTAGCCTCTAGGTGGAGGCATAAGAGGGAACTCTAGAGTGAGAGCTAGTATCTTCCTTGCCTAGCCCTTCTTCAAAACTACTCAAGCTTTAGATTAACTAATGTTCTTTATAGCATCTCTAATAAGGGTAAAGAATATAATTGCTCCTATTTTTCATAATCTCTCTCACTACTTGTTTTACTTTTACACATGTCACTAATTTCATTGCATGAGGAAGAGTGCTTTTAATATACCAAACCCTACTTTTTGATTTTCATTAAGTACTTTAGTTTAAGAGTAGAAGTAGTATTGTAGTGGTAATTATAGGATAAAATAAAAACCAAACTTTTATTGACCATCCAAGCTAGGCTGTGTTATTCTAAGTTAGAATTTCTCTTGAAAGTTATCGTGATTAACCTCGATCTCCGTGGGATCGATATTCAAGGCTTAATCCAAAAGCCCTATATTACTTGATAACGATACGTATAC
>NW_018219065.1:0-6571 GCF_001263595.1 Phalaenopsis equestris | reverse complement strand
GGGGATTAAAATCTTCAAGTAGTGGTGTCAACTTCTTAAATTCTACATATAAAAAAAGAATATCGGGATCAAGTTTTTGGCACCATTGTCGGGGATCACAACGATTGCTCTTGAATTTTAGGAAAATTTTAGTTGAAGTAATTATGCTTAGACTTGGAAACTGTTGTGCTGTAAAAACTGCTTTTTGTGTGAAAAGTGTTTTTTGTATGAAAAAGTGTTGTGAAAAATTTGTTTGTGTGAAAAACAAGTTGTTTGTGAAAATATTTTATTATGTTGAATATATTATTTATTTTCTTTATTTAATTATTAATGTATTTTTTTTGTGTTGCGTATACAAAACAAAGGATCTGCAGGACTTTCGCCTTATGATCCCGAGTTAGAAAAAAAACAAAAAAATTAAAAAACAGAAAGGACTTGAAAAACTAGAAATGGAAATGGAAAATATTAAAAATAATAACTTGGAAAATCATCATAAATCATTGAGGGATTATGTAAACCCTATGACAGATGAAATTCACTCAAGTATACAAACCCTGTCGTAGAAGGTGACTCGTTTGAAATAAATCCATCGATTATCCAACTACTGCAGAACAACCAGTTTGGGGGAACTGCTTTGAGGATCCCTATTTACACTTACCAAATTTTCTTAAACTTTGTGCTACATTTCATTATAACGGCATGTCAGGCAATGTTGTTAGACTAATCACTAAGGGATAAGGCTAAAATGTGGTTGTACTCATTAGCACCTGGCTCTATTAAAAATTTTGGGAGGAGTTAACTCAAATTCTTAGCTAAGTATTTTCTACCTTCAAGGATTACTGAACTTAGAAATGATATTATCTCATTTTGTCAGTATAAAGGGGAATCAATATACGAAGCCTGGGAAAGATTTAAGAAACTCCTGAGAAAGTGTCGACACCATGCTTTGCCTGATTGGTTAATAATTCAAACTTTTAATAATGGGTTAGCAGGATCCTTTATGTCTGTAATTGACACTTCCGCTGGTGGATCACTTGGTTCATTAATGTCAAAATCATTTGATGAATCATATTTGTTAATTGAAAAAATTTCTATAAAAGAATTTCAATGGCCCTCTGCAAGGGAAAATCCTAAAAAGGCAGCAAATGTTCATGATACAGATGCGTTTGCAACTCTTGCATCTCAGGTTGCGACAATATCAAGGAAGTTGGACCAACTTGGAATGAACCAGCCTAAATTCACTTCAATAAGTGCACTTCAGTAAGTGGAGAAAGTTCATTAGGGCATATGATTGATTCTAACTTATAAAATGAGACTTTAAATGCCATAAACAACATGACTTTTACAACACAAGTTAGAAGAACCATCCAGATTTTAATTGGTATCATACTACTGGTGGTGGAAACCAAAAATAGGAAAATAATCATGCAAATCCGTATGAAAGTTGGCATAATAAAGGGAATACAAACTATAGACCTTCATATCCACCAAACTCTAACAATGATCAACAATTTGAGAATAATAAGATGTTTATAGATGAAGAGGTATTGCAAATGGGAAGCCAGTTGCATAGGCAAAATGCTATGATTAGAAACATAGAGAATCAACTTGGATAAATTGCTAATTTACTTAGTAATAGGCCCTAAGGAGCATTTCCTAGCAACACTGAGATCAACCGCACTTCCTAGCAAAACTGAGTTCAACCCTAAATAGAAAAATGATGAACAAATAGATGCTCTCCAATTAAGAAGTGGAAGAGAGATAAAGGATGTGGTTAGAAAAGAGAAAGAAGTTATAAGAAAAACAAAGGAAACTAAAACTCCTAAAGAACATGTTTCTAAGGATTTGGAAAATTTAATATCTCCAACTAAATTTAATTTAGAAAGACCACCACCTCCATTTTCTCAAAGATTTAGACAGCATGAGTTAGAGAAACAATTTTTAAAGTTCATGGAAGTATTTAAGAAGTTAACGATAAATATTCTTTTTGGTGAAGCTTTGGAATAGATGCCAAGTTATGCAAAATTTATGAAGTATATATTAAAAGATATTAAAAAAGACAAAGAAGTTTGGGGATTACGAGACAGTTGCACTAAGTGAGGAGTGCAGTGCTATATTTCAGAAAAAGCTTCCTAAGAAACTTAAAGATTTTTCTAGCTTAACAATTCCTTGCGTATTTGGAGAAAGATTATGTGGAAAAGCTTTATGAAATTTAGGATTGAGCATTAATGTGATGCCTTTATCTATATTTAAAATGCTAGGTTTAGCTGATATTTCTCCCACTACTGCATCCCACTACTGCGATATTTCTCCCACTACTGCAACCCTTCAGTTAGCTGATCGATCTATCATTTATCCAAAAGGGAATATAAAAGATGTGCTCATTAAAGTTGATAAATTTATCTTTCCTATGGACTTTATTGTATTAGATATGGAGGAAGATAAAGAAAACCTAATTATTTTGGGGAGACCTTTTCTTGTTACTGGACAAGCTATGATAGATGCACAAAAAGGAGAGTTGACTATAATATTAATGATCATGTGATGTTTTAAAGGCTATGAAGTATCCAGCTGAGAAAAAAGATGATGATTGTTTTTGGGTGGATGAAATTGATTATCTAAGTAAAGACCATTTCTAAGAAATTTTTGAGAGTAAGTTAGGAGATGAGATCAAAATGGACCTGCATGATGGGTTGAAAACGTTGTTTAAAGAAGATTGTTTGTATGTTCAAGAGAAGTGCAAAATGATGGACGTTACTGAAAGTAGTAAACTTTTAATTCCATCTGTTGAAAAATCTCATGAACTTAAGATGAATATACCCCACACAAATTTAAAGCCTCCCTATTTTGGGAATTCATCTACATCACAAGTCTTTATCTTCAGATTTGACTCAATCACAAGAAGAACATGAATTTAATGATGAAATTAGTAAAAGATCTCCTAAGAAAGAGTTATTCAAAATCATTGAATGACATATTCCGTGGTATATAGACAAAATGAATGAAATTCTGATGTTTGGGAAACAAATGTAGACATTGGATACATCGGGTCGTCAATGTTATACCAAGCGCTTCATGGGAGGCAACCCATGGTTATCTTTATTATCTGTTTAGTGTGATGGTTGTTACATTAGATTGGATATTAGTAAGATGTTGGACTTTGATCCATGTTTGATGTGTAAGAGTGGATTAGATTAATGTTGTGAGGTAATTCCTTCAGCATGACTAGATTTGTATATGATTTTTGGTAGTAGCAGGTTGACGAGTCTGTTAGAACTTAGTTCTCAATAGGAGCTGAGCATGAACTTGAAGCATGTAGAGTTTAGACTTAGACCACTCCATGTCAACTTTTTTACTTCCTTTATCTGACTTTGTCTTCACTGAGTAAGGTCATGAACTTACTTAGTGAACAACATCTGGATGATCCGCACTATATTTACGAGATTGTGTATGCCTTAGACATAGAGTAACCCTAAAATTGGTAACACATGAAGTAATTCTAGTCCATGGGTGATAATGATACAAGGCTTTGTAATACACTGACGTTATTAGTGTAGTTTCTTCCGTTAGAAATTGAAATTAATGAGGGGAAATGTGAGTTGAAGGGAGATCAAATAAACCTTAGTTGTTGTTTGTTTATGAATCTACGAGTCTATTTATTGGACTTTGTGTGTCGTTTCTGAGTCAAGTTGAATGAGTCATTGGAGATGACAAAACTTATCTCAATATTTTGAACTTGTTATCATCTAACAATTTCTTTATAAAGTTTAAAATGCCTTCATGTTTAATCTTCAGTTTGTACCTATTCTACTATTTAAATTTCTTTTATAGTGTTATGTCAAGCATCTTTAGGCTAGATATACTTTCTACTACAATGTTCTACCATGTGTTACTTGTTGATATTTTTGTAGAATGTGTAGTAAATTGTAAAAGTGTTCTTTCCCTGCCGCATATTTTTTTGCTTCATTGTTACACATGTTTGAGTTTAAGTTTGGGGGAAAAAATGTTTCAAATTTAAACCTTACTTGTTTTCAAAACTACTAAAAATAAATTTGTATTTAATTTCTAATGATTATTGTTATGTGGAGGCATCTTAAGGATGTTAGAATTTTAAGTATAAAAATGGAGTAGGAAAACTTAGTTGATATTTTTGGTGAAAAGGGTGAACCTAGAGTTAAGAATATTTGTTGGAGAGCTTAGGAAAATGAATAAATATCTTTAGTAGGAAAAATTATATTTTTGAAAAATTAAGGACTCTTAGAATTTTTATTTTAAAACATTTAAGGCTCTCTTAGAAAGTATTGAAGAAGAAGAATAAAGTGAGGAGAAGATTGAGGAGAGGTCCTATTCAAAAATTGGTTTCACTTGAGCCTTTCTAGAGTAAAGAACTTAGAACAATCTTAAGCTTGCTTTTTATACTTATATTAGTAAAAATTATTTTTAACAGAGTTCTTAAGTCTAGAAAGTAAAGTTCATTGAATCCGAAGTTTGAAAAATGTGCATATATTTCTGAATTAGATAGGAAAACAATATTCCAACTTTGATGATAAATATTTTGGACCTTGGGCTAGTCTGATTCACTAGAAGATCTTCTAATTTGAACTATCACATTTTTAGAGCAAAATTTTTTCAATTCTAAAGGATGACCCATTAACTCTAATTTACATAAATTATTTTAAAAATGTAGTATTACTTGAGGACAAGTAATGTTTAAGTTTGGGAGATTTGGATATGCCTAAAAATATATTATTTTTTATGCTTTATTTTATAATGAAATTGCACTTTAAAGGTATGTTTTTTTGTGTTTTGGGTTATAGGTACATCACATTGAAGAATTTGGTGTGATTGGAGTAAAAGGAACAAAAATGGACCAAAATAGAGCAAACCGGAGCAAATCAGGTTAAATCATGGCACACTGGAGTCGTGGGGACCTAAACCAGACACTTAAGTGCATGTGACCAATGCTTAAGCACCCAAAATGATGCTTAGGTGCCACCAGACAGAGAGGAGGGTGCTTAGGCGCCCCATAATTGGTGCTTAGGCGCTAAAGATAGTTTTTAGCATAACTTGTTCAAAATACGTCAGATTTGGATGATTTTTGAAGCGTTGCTTCATGCATCTCTTAGGTAATTCATTGGAAAAAAGAAAATAGACCTTTTGAAAAATTTTTAGCGGTTATATGGAGTTTTGAAGATGCACTTGAGGCATCATTTGGAAGATTCAATGAATTTGGACAGTTTTGAAGAGACACTTAAGCATGTCTTGGAAAATTATAAAAAAATTCTTGGAAATGATTTCAAAATATCCCTTAGACTCTTGAATTAATTAAAAAGAAGAGAAGAAAACTTGTAGAAGAAGAAGAAGACTTGGGCGTGAGCCCCAAGTGGGGTGGTAAGGTGAGAAAGAAAGAGAGAGAGTGAGAGATTTCTTCTATTCTTTTCACTTTGTTCTTGGAGAGGATTGTAAGGAAATTCCTTTTGCTGTACAAGGAGAGTTTGATTTCTATTATAGATAAGTATTTTCATTGTATTTTTGATTTGAATTTAGTAATTTATTTGTTTGGTTTCCTTATTCAATGAAAAAATCTTGTTGTTTCTCCATGTATAGTGAGTAGTTTTCTTTACTCTTCCCTCTTGTAATAAGTTAGTATGCATGCGTAGGATATAGAATTGAGTTGAGTGAGAATATATTGTGATGATTTTACTTTGTTCTTCATTTACATGTGAACTTGATCAAATTGCATGTTAAAATCTGTTGTGAGAACATGTAAGATCCGGGATGGTGTTGTCTCAATCAACTGTGGTAGAATCACATGAGATTGCATGGATGAGAAACTAGTCCATATAGTTGAGTGCAAATAAATAGGGAAATAATCTTTAATGGGTGTAAAATTAGAGGACTTTAGAGTGACAGGCTAATGCCTCCTAATTTGGTCTATTATTTTATGTTTTTAATGCGATAAGTTAGCCTCCAGGTGGAGGGGAACTCTAGAGTGAGAGCTAGTATCTTCCCTGCCTAGCCCATCTTCAGAACTATTCAAACTTTAGAGTAACTAATTTTCTTTATAGCATCTCTAGTAAGGGTAATGAATATAATTGCTCCTATTTTTCATAATCTCTCTTACAACTTGTTTTACTTTTACACATGTCACTAATTTCATTGCATGAGGAAGAGTGCTTTTAATATATTAAACCTCACCTTCTAATTTTCACTAAGTATTTTAATTTAGAAGTAGTATTGTAGTGATAATTGTACGATAAAATCAAAACCAAACTTTTATCAACCTTCTAAGCTAGGGCGTGTTATTCTAAACTAGAATTTCTCCTGAAAGTCGCCGTGATTAACCTCAATCTCCATGGGATCGATATTCAGAGCTTAATCAAAAAGCCCCATATTACTTTATAATGATATGTATACTTACGTAGAATCCCTAGAAATATAATTGAGATATTACTTTTCTTGGGATCAAGTTTTCGATGTCATTACCGGGGATTAAAATCTTCAAGTAGTGTTGTCAACTTCTTAAATTCTACATATAAAAAAAAGAATATCAGGATCATCGACCAACAACATTGATGATAAAGAAAGTTCT
>NW_018219064.1:5567-9288 GCF_001263595.1 Phalaenopsis equestris | reverse complement strand
TGAAGAGATAAGGAATGAATCTTACGAGAGTGCTATAATTTACAAAGAAATGATGAAGATGTGGCATGATCGAAGAAATCTTATTAAAAA
Source organism: Phalaenopsis equestris (assembly GCF_001263595.1). NCBI lineage: Eukaryota > Viridiplantae > Streptophyta > Magnoliopsida > Asparagales > Orchidaceae > Phalaenopsis > Phalaenopsis equestris. The sequence goes on along the minus strand of NW_018219064.1, from coordinate 9,198 downwards.
TTTTTAGCTAGGGCAACAAGTTTTGCTATATAATGCAAGGTTAAGATTATTTTCAGGCAAACTTAAGACCAGGTGGATTGCCCATTTGTTGTGATAAAAGTTTATCCTTACGGAGCTCTGGATATTAAGGATCCTAAAACTGAGAAGGTATTTAAAGTGAACGGTCATGGACTGAAACCTCTTTTAGTAGGGGAACAACGTAAGTTTAACGATCAAATGATGTTGGGTCAACCAAAATAAGCACTAGTTACGTCGGGCTAATGACGTTAAACCAAGCGCTTTGTGAGAGGCAAACCATACGTTATCAGTGAGTTTTTGCTTTGACTGTCGTTCGTATATGATTAAGAAAATTTGGGGTAGTATTTTTGAGGCCATTATGTGTTAATAATGATTTTAAACTTTATTTAGTGATCTAGACATGCTAAAATGAGAATTTGGATGTTAAGTTGACTGGTGCAAAATTGAGCACTGGCGTTTAAGTGCCAATATTCAGCGCTTAAGTGCGGGAATTATAAACCATGTGCAAAATTAAATTTCTAGAAGGTTTAACCCCCAATTTGTTGATTAAAACGTGTCAAGGTAGTTTTAGAACGTGCCTAAAAGTTACTTAAGGGATTTAGGCCTATAAATAGAAGGGTTTTGTGAAGGAATTTCACCCCAGATCATTTTTAGTGCTAAAAGTCTAAGATAAAGAGAGATTTAGAGAAGACGTATTCATGGGAGATGGATTTAAGGAAGAAGGAAGAGACCATGAGGAAAAATTTCATTAGTCAAAGTGCACATGAGATGTATAATGGTTTCTTAGTCGTTAGTATTGAAGGAATATCAGAAAAGATCAACAAAATTGAGACTAGCATGCATTTACTTGAGACAAAGGTAATTGAGATTCATGCACATATAGAGCATATTGGATGGTAACTGAAAATGCATATTATTCCTACTAGTTATATGAATCGGATAAGGCAATGTATCTTAAGCATAAATGGATTGAAGAAGATTGTATCAGAGCTCATCACCACCGTCTATTTTATCAACTCTATATTCCGAATGCCCCAGGAGAGACTAATGAAAGACAGGAATTTGTTCCAACAAATGAAGAATGGAATTAAGTTCTGTGTTAGAATTTGTTTGTTAGGAGTCGTTGTTCTTGTGTGTTTGTTTTTAAGTCTTGTTTTTAGTTCTTGTGACTCTTATGTGTTTAAGTGTAAATGTTTGTTTAGTGTTTCTATTTAGGAAAATTTTCTCATCCGAGACTATTTGGAGTGAGAATTAAGTGTTACATATACTTGTACTAGTTTGTGAATGAATGTATAAGTTTGTTTTTGTGAAATTTTGTGTTATTTTTAGCCTCGAATCGAATTAAGTTATAGGGGAGAATTTTGAGAAAGAGGAGAGTATATAGAGAGGAAAATAGTCATTTAAGTGTTATAAAACCATTTAGGGGTGGTATACTAGGTTAATAGTGCATATTACTTAAGTTAAAATATATCAAAAATAGTGCACTAGCACCTAAGCGCCACATTCTCGTGCTTAAGCTCGATGTAAAGCTTGATGTAACCCAAGAGGCAGGTGCTAAGCGCCACTAATCCGCGCTTAAGCGATGGTTCACAAAAACCAGTTTGCGAACGGTTAAAACTGAAAAATAACCCCAAAAATCACCATTTTTACTCTCTCTGTCACCTTCAGCCTCTTGAGTTAGTGATTTTGAAGTCTAGGGCAAGTCTTTTCTTGAATATTTCTTGGTGGATTTGAGCAAAATTTGCTAGATTTGGATTTCTTAAGGTAAGAGCTTCACTTCTATGTAAAAATTTTAGATTTTCACCATGTATTTTGAGTACATTTGGAATAAACTGAAAATCACTATTCATGGTAAAAAATAAGGAAAAATCTATAAAAATTGCATATGAAGTGTAGTTTATGCTTTAAAAGTTAAGTTTAGTAGATTAAACTTGATTTTTGAAGTTATTGTGGAATATTTGGGAAAGAGCCATTTTGATTCGAGCAAGTTTGTGAGTTTAAAAGCTCAAGATAGGTATAGTGATTCTCTGTAAACATGAAAACTTATCCAAGAGCGATTTTTTAAAAATCTGGGTGGATCCTTAGAAGATTTGACCGTTCACCGAAAATGGGAACAATTCTACTATTTTTCTACTATGGCTATTATTTCTGTAGTTTGGGAGTTCTATGGAAACCTCCTTGAGGTAGAAGAAGATCGAGTCATGGTTAGAGGAAAATTTATGGTTAGAGGAAAATTTGTACCTTTTTCACCAGAGGTAATCAATATGTTTTACCATTTATCACATGATACTTTATGTCTTTACGCAAATTATAGTCCTACTGAGATGGAACTAGACTAGATTATTTCCTATTTGATTGTTGAAAGAGGACTCTGGAAAATCACAAATGAGAGGAGAGTTAACTTTTCCACTTCCAAGTTAAGTGCACCATCAAAGGCATGGTACTACTTTATTTAGCTTGTCTGTTACTGACGAATAACCTCAGTAAAGTTACAAGGGAGAGAGAAACATTGAATTATTGTATTCAGGAAGGTAAGCTCAGTAATATTAGAGCTTTGATCTATTCGACTATCAACAGTTCTGCCACTATCGCTACTATTGCAAGTCTGAGATCTGCTTCCTTGATCTTTTTGTTGTGTGAGCAGGTTGGAGTGGGATATGATAGCTGGGAAGAAGTATTATTGCCTTTGAATCCAATTACAAGTGTAAATGTGAAGTCGTATTCTAAGCATTCTATCTTTAGCTGGAGAGGAGAATTTTTATGATGTTATGGAATGATGACGTCTGCTGCTTCTACCTCTGTTGCTTCTACATTGAGACCATCTACCTCACGAGCTTCTACTTCTAAAGGTGAGTCTACTAAAACTCAATATTAATTATTGCAGAGGATGATGAATAATATCAATTTTACCGCAGATAAGGTAAGAAATTTAGAAAGCCTTGCAGATCATATTGATGGGTATAATAGAAGGAAAAGTGATTATGAAGAGAAATTTCACTCATCTTTGGAGAGCCTCATTAGGGGTAACATAGGAGTGCAATTTCCTCCATATCCCAGATACCCTCATTACGAGCCTACAGATGTCTGGATTAGCGGAGATTCTGATGATAATGAGGAGGAGGACTGATTTTATTTTTATGTTTGTAATATGTGATGGACTACATGGTTAGGACTTGATAGATTTGAGTATATGTGTTTGTTTGGACTTTGTGATGTGTGAGACTTTTGTTTTGTTTAATTGTTATTGTGATGTTGTGTTTTGTTAGTAGTTTGTTTTAATTCTAGGATAATAATTGTTGTTTTATGTTGATTATTGTGTTTTAGTTAGTTAGGATTGAACTTATTCTTATGTCATGTGGAAAGTTAAAAATCTTGCTAACTTTAATTTTAAATTTTAAATTCAGAAAAATGCAACCCTCTATTTTTCTTTAATCATGTTAGTGTGTTTGTTTTTATGTTTAGACTATGAAATCAAAGTTAGTGTGTTAGTTTGTTTTTATATATGTACCCACTACTTAGAAGTCTAATGAATCTCTACATGTTGAAATGAAATGAAAATGAAAGAAAATTGATCAAAAATTAATTTTACTACTATTTTTAGTTTTATACTTGT
>NW_018219064.1:3669-5111 GCF_001263595.1 Phalaenopsis equestris | reverse complement strand
AGAAAAAGAAAAAAGAAAAAGAAAAAGAAAAAAAAAAAGAAAAGAAAAAGAAAAAAAGTAAGGGAGGAGAAGCTTGAGGATTAGTGCCTAATCAAAATTGGTTCACATTTAAACTTTTTAAATTATAAGACTTGAGAAACTCTTAAGCTTAGGGATATAATATGGTAAGTAAAATTATTTTTAATAAAAAATTTTAAGTTTAGATAATAAAAGGACTAAATTCTATATTTGGAAAATCTACAATATTTCTGAGTTAGATAGGAACTCATATTTTCATATTTCTTAACATTAAAAATTTCTAGACTTTAAGTTGGTCTCATTTACTAAATATTTTTCATAAATTGGACTACTATATTTCTAAATCTAAATTTATGTAACTCCTAAAGAAACACATATACATATCATGCTTATTTAGTTTTTTAAAGATTGAAGTCTCACTTGAGGATAAGTAACATTTTACATTTTGGGGTTTTTGATACAACTAAAATATATAGTATTTTTAGACGTATTTTTAGACACATTTTTATACTTATTTTTTAGATATTGCGCTTTAATGGAAGGTATTTGTGTGTTTTTATTTCAGGTATAAGTAAAAAGGTGAAAATGCTAAAAAAAGTGAAAAAGAATCAAATTTGAAGCAAAAATGTGAAAATTGTGCTAAAGTGTTTTGGCGCCAGGCGCTTAAGGGAAGGTAAAACAGAGAAGGTCCTGCCTAAATGTCAGAGGCCACACGCTTAAGTGTTAGAGGTTGTTATGTGATGGTTTACTTCATTTTGTTGAATTTTGAAGGGACATTTGAGGCACTTATTCGCTAAAGAGGGTGGTTATGACCACTAGAAACAAAAATATAGAAACAAAAATATGGTTAAAAGACTTGTGAAAGGAGGCATCCTTTGGAGAATACATTGAATTTGGACACATTCTGAAGAATTACCAAGGGACCTCTTGGAGATTTATAAAAGAAGAAAGTTGAAACTTTTTGAAGAGTCCTGAAAAGTGCTAAAAAGGGGGAGTTTTGAGAGAAACATTTGGAGAGACTTTCAGGCAACACAAATTTACTTTATCCTTTTTATTTTTAGTTTTATTTTGAGAGTCATTTTGAGAGTCAAGAGTGTTATTGAGAGTCAAGAGTGTTATAAAAGAGAAGAGAATTAAAGGAACTTCAAGAGTTTAGTGGAGGTTTTGAAATAAGTTGTGATCTTTTGTTTTTAAACTACTTTTAGTTTTAATCGAGACTTCTTATTGGTTTGACAATGATTTCTACTTTTAAACTAAAGAGTGCTTTTGTTTTCTCCATAAACTCAGAGTTGTTTTCTTTATCTTTCTCCTTAAAATGATAAGTAATTAAAATGTTGGATGGAAGTTGTGGAGAGTATTAATCTTTAATGTTGGAAGAAGTTGTGATTATTTAAATCCATGTACTTCATTTACTTCTAGATCTG
>NW_018219064.1:0-3072 GCF_001263595.1 Phalaenopsis equestris | reverse complement strand
ATATATATATATATATATATTAAAAAGTTAAATTCAATCAAGTTTTTGGTTCTGTTGCAAGGTAAGGAAACATAAGTGAAAAATATCATCAAAGACATTGTTATACTGTTGCATATAAATAGTCGGGATCAGGTTGCCTCTATTAGATTTGTTGTCTCGCATTCGGGGAAAAAATATTCGAACCCCTGACCATGTATGATTATCTTTTTGCTCAACTGGGATATTATGAATATATTGATTTTTATTTTAGCTACGTTCTAATTATTTCTAGTGATAACGTAACTAATTTTAGTCGATCTAACTTTGATCTCGATTTCCAAATCGATCCTCAAATCATACTTAATTCTAATGAACTTGTTAATGAACACAAAGAAGATATCGACAACACCGGCCACGAGAACACTGGGAGTGAGGAGCCAGTCTTTGAATGCCATGGTACACCACTTGTCATCAATTTATATTTCTCTGAAGTAGAAGAGACACCAGAAATTTTGCCTACAGTATCTTAAGAAGAAAAAGAAATCATAAAAATAAGTCTAAGAAGTGGGAAGGTATTGCCTCCAAGAAATGCTCCAGTGGATAAAGGAAAACATATAGTCCCTCGAGAAGAGCTACCTCTACCGCTGCTAGTGGAAGAACCACATAACCAAGTAAAGATTAGAGGATTATACAAAGTAGATTATAACATGCTATCTCATCTTAAGAGGTTTATGGCCAAACCAAGCATCTACGACGTTCTGCTCCTGTCAAAGGAAATGGGAGAATCCAGAGAATCTCTGGTTACAGCCTTGCTTGACCCAGAGATTTGCTTGGCTTAGTTGGCCAGTACATCCTCGACCATGACATCCTCGAATGAAGTTTGCTCATTAAAAGAATAGCCTGGGATAACCTTCACAGATGAAGACTTGTTTCTTGGCACCACCGACCATAACTGATCACTCCACATATCTGTTAATATCAACAGATTTGTGTTATCCGGAGTTTCAGTAGATTCAGGAGCATCAGTTAAATTAATGAGGCTATGAGCGTTGGCATATTTGGACATTGAGGATATTGAAGCTCAAGAGCTTACCGCCGATAAAATGATGTTAAGAGGATTTAACCACAAGGGAGAAAGATCCCTTGGATCGATTACACTATCAATGAAAGTCAGACAACTAGTAACAATCAAAAAATTCCATATCATCAATGCAGAGACCTTTTTAATGCTCTACTTCAACGACCATAGATTCACGAGCATAATATGATTTTACCATCTTTACATCAGCGTATCAAGTATTTCAAAGAAGTACAAGAACATTGCATTAAAGGAGATTTACAACCTTTCTTAGTTCAAGAAGTGGGTAACCATGAAGATGTCGGTCACTACACGCCTCCAATCAAAAATGCCTTTTCCCATGAAATTATAGAGGCCGGGGACGTGGACGAGGAAGAACCAACACGATTGTTGAACAGACTAGGCCAACCATCAACAACAACATGGAAGAAAGTTTTTAGGAATAAATGATGATGTTAAAACAAAAGAAACCTCATTATGAGATTTCCTTGGAAGATGTGGAGAAGAGTGAATACGAGTCAATGTACGATTGGATCAACCACTATGTAAATGTTATGACCCTTACTCCAATCCACCCTCAAGAGGTTGAGAGTTTAAAAGTCAAGGAAGTCTATAGCGTCAATTCAAAACTGATCAAGTTTTATCGTGTTTTCCCTCCTACTAATTCTGAAAATCCTGTAAATTTGGAAGAGGATTCTAATGAATTAATGAAATTACCTTTTGGTTACTTTTCTCCCTATGAAGAAAAGTTAATTCAATAGGGATATGTACCAAAGCAAATGCCAAAAGATGAGCTACAATTTTTTGAAAAATTGTGGAATGTTAAAAGTCAAACTCTTAACTCAAAAGAAGGTCTTGAATTTGATACTGTAGGACTAGTCGATGAATCAGAATTTTACATTGTTGTTACTAGCAGATTGGTAGAGGATTGCTTCAATATAGAGGATGACTCTGAGAATCAGTTGATAGATGATGCTCCAATGGAATTTGAAGAAGAAATTAAATTAACGATGGATGAATTGAAAGAAATCAACCTCGGGACTAAGGAGCGGCCCTGGCCCACTTTTATAAGTTCTCTATTCAAAGAGGAAGAATCCACATAATTGATAAAATTATTATCAAAATTTAAAGATTACTTTGCATGGAGTTATGATGAAATTTCAGGGCTATCAACAAAAGTTGCAATTCACAAACTCGGGGTGAATAATGATATGACCCCAGTAAAACAAGCTCCAAGAAGGATGCGCCTCGAGATAGAGCAACCAGTCATTACTGAGGTAAAAAATTTAATAGACGCTAACTTTGTGAGAGAAGAGCAATACCCCAAATGGTTAGCCAACATTGTGCCAGTTAAGAAACAAAATGGACAAATCTGTGTATGTGTCAACTTTAGGGATTTAAATAATGTATGTCCAAAAGATGACTTTCTGCTACTGATACCAGAATTAATGGTGGACATCGCATCAACACATGAGATTTCTCTTTCGTGGATGGATCAACAGGCTATAACCAAATCAAGATGGCTCTAAAAGATTCAACACTTACAGCATTCAGAATGTCGATTGGAATTTTCTGCTACACAGTAATGTCATTTTTATTGAAGAACTTTGGAGCAACATACTAAAGAGCAATGACAAAGATCTTTGATAACCACATTCATAACTAAGTGGAATGCTACGTGGTTGACTTGGTCATCAAAAGAAAATAGAATATAAACCATTTGTATGATTTGAGGATCGTGTTTGAATGATTACAACCATAAAACCTCAAGTTGGATCCCTTAATGTATGCCTTTGGCGTCACCTCCAAGAATTTTATAGCATTCCTTGTCCATCATCGGGGAATCGAGATCGGCCTGGATAAGATTAAAGCTATCTTGGAAATCCTCCTCCCAAAAACTTGAAAAAACTACATTCCTTCCGAGAAAAGTTGGCATATCTGAGATGCCTTATTTATAATCTCTCATGTAGGTGTCAACCTTTCTCCACATTAATTAAAAAGGATGTCAAATTTGT
>NW_018219063.1:14323-17528 GCF_001263595.1 Phalaenopsis equestris | reverse complement strand
GGAAATAATTTAATGGATCAAGTCATTTAAAATGCGCTTAAATTGTGCAAATACTAAATCACTAAGATAATTAACTTTGGCAATTATAAACATTTAAATGACTTGATTTTTGATCTCCACTGTGATTTATGATCTAGAAAACTCATCTTAAAAGTTTGAAAATATTTTGAGTTCATTTAATTAGTTAAATTGATTTTTAAAGATAAATACCACTCTTAACACTTAAATGATTTTTTAAAAATAAAAATATAACTCAAAAAATTATGAAATTTAGTTTTTTGAGTTCTCTGTGATCAGGGATATTTTATAAAAATAAAATAATATTTAAAATAAAAACTTAATTTTTGGCCTATTTTAAGTATTTAAATAATTAAAAATTCTTAAAAATCATAAAAATAATAAAACATATGGAAATGTTCTAAATTGTTTCTTTATCACTTAGGAATAATCAGAATATTTTTCCTGATTTTCTAAATAAAGATATTGAATTTTAAAACTTAAAAATAACTTTTAAAAGGCAAAAAATAAGTTTTCACTAAAATAATTTCAATAAATCAAAGAAAAATCTAAAAAATATATAATTTGCTTTTCTGAGTTCTCTGACCTTAGGGAGTTTTTTCAATAATATAAAACTTAATTTTCACCACTTAAAATATTTTATTTTTAATAAATAGCCCAGAACTTAAAATAATTCTATTAAATCACAGAAAATTCAAAAATTTAGGAAATTTGATCTAAAGGCTTCTCTGGTCTAGTTCTACCTCCAGTAATATTAAATCACAGCAAATTCAAAAAATTATGAAATTTGATCCAAAAGCTTCTCCTGTCTAGGTCTACCTCCAGTAAAAAATTCAAAGGATTATAGTTTACCTTGGTCAAGTTAGGAATTTTCTTTGAAAAATCCTTTCTTTACATGAAAATAATTACATAAATTAAATTAAAATTTGAAAAATCATATTTTCTTCTCTGATGTCTTAATTGACCCATGAATGAGGTAGGATAAAAATTTCAAAGTCATTTGAATTGAATTTGACAAATTATGAGGTGTTAAAGCCTTAGGGGCAAATGTGTAATTTTGGAAATTTAGCCTTAATTAACAGTTAGACTTAATTCAAAGAGGGAGAATGGATAACCTCTGATCTTAATCACTTTATTTGATGTTTGAAATACAAGGGGTTAATTGGTAGAAACCAATTTCATTTTCCTCATTAAAAGGATAAGTTGATAAATTTCTAAATTATTAAGATTTGGACGTTTATTAAAATTAGATGATCCTGGACTTAGGGGTATGACTTTAGAAGCCAATAATTAATCAGTTTAATACCCCTATTTTGATTTTCAAATAGAATCCAAATCATGAATCATGACCACTTAAAGCTTAACCCTTTTCAAAACTAATTAAGACACTCACTTAGGCCTTAAGGGCTTAGTGATGACTTAGGCTAAATAAAAAATTGACTAAAAAAGGATTAGAGAAATAAACATAATCATATCGAATATCCTTGAAACACCACTAAGCCCAATTAGGATTAAAATTTGGCTAAGTGTTCAAATTACACTAACTTGCCCCTTTAAGGGTCTTCACCCACATAATTCTTAAATTGAATGACAAATGATAATTTCCCCTTTTCTTAGGGATAATTGAGACATCAATGTTCACTGAGTAATAAGGTTATTCACTAGATGAACTATTAAGCAACATAATAAGTTTAAATGGACTCTAGACTTTTCACCAGTTGGTGAGAGGGAGGCATGAACCTGCTTCCCCCTCCTAACTTATTGGATACCTCAGAGGCCTATTAAACTTAATATTCGTTGCTCAATGGAATCATCCTTAATTAAACTTTTTAAGGACTCACCAAGATATGACGTAGATTTAGGAAAATCATCAAAACTTTATTTTCCCTACTGTTCATAAATGCCCTCACATGAATTTTTAAGTTTCAGGTGGTGGAACGAGAAGACTCTTCAGGTACGCTTTTACAGTTTATAGTATCGTTTTCCTTCTCCCTTTTCCTTACATGTTTCATGCTTGCGTTTACCTACATAAACTTGCATGTTAACCGTAAACATAACCAAAACCCAAAATTAAAAATCAACCAAGATAAAATTCACCGCCACAACATTCAAAATATAAATTAATTCAAAATTTAATTACAAACATCACACAAAACCACAACTTCAATTAAATTAAGATGTCTCTACCAGATGATCAAGAATCCCTCGCAGGAGGTAACCTACGGTTGCTAACGAGGCTTCCCATGGTTTAAATGAAATTATGGAACTCATTAAGTGGAACTCATTAAGTCATTAAGTTGGGTTTTATAAGTTCATTTGGACTAAGTGAATCCAATAGAAAATAATGGTGCCGGAACGAGGGAACCGTAGGATCCTAACCGGTGTTACTTTAATCAACTTTAATATGCCCTCATAAAATTTAAAAAACTTCAACCATAGGGCCACATGATTTGATATTATAACTTGACAAACTAAATAACTCAAACTCGTCGCGGTAGAAGCTTGGTGCTAGCATGGTGGGCAACCCGACCATCTTCAACAGCAAAACTTGTCTTCCCCAGCTAAACCAATCTTCCTTCTTTAGACTTAAACAACAAAGCCATAGGACTTCGAGGTTGCTTGCTTATGCAACGTAAATCCTCACCTTATCTTTAGGCCTTTGCATAACCCTGCTATATAATATAAGCCCTAACTCATCTTAGGATTCTGAGGTTTTTGTTTGTCATGACCTAAATCCTCACATCTTCCACGCTATTTGTGTGATCATTTCACACGAATGTAAGCCCTAAATAATAAAATTGGCAGGATGAAACATTTAAATATTTCTCCTCAAAACTGAAGCCAAACGTTAGGATAGCTTGGGAAGTCACCGAAGTTCTCCTATGGATCCATGACAACCCCTATTTCTTCTTCCTTTGGATTCTACAATAAAATGTTCCAAATTTGAACCAATCCCCTTTCACACCTCTATGTTCGATTTCTTTGAAGAGTCCTACTCTTTGAAATTTCTTAAAGATAATATTTCGTGATTTTTATCGAGAGTCTTCTTAGGTGACTTTGGTCATTTAGGATGTAATTAACTATAGGGGCTTGCCCTTATAGGAAGCATGTCTGAACCCAACTTAATATAAACCCTATTTAATACTTTATATTAAATAGGGGAACTTGTCAGCAAATACAAAGGTTT
>NW_018219063.1:13249-14268 GCF_001263595.1 Phalaenopsis equestris | reverse complement strand
CAACCCCACAAACCATCCCCGAAATAATGCTGACAGCTTCTGGCGACTCCGCTGGGGACATTCTTTTGTCTCCATATAAATCAAGAAATATTATCTTCACACATCGGTAATATGTCCATGTCCCTCTTGGACCAAATTACCCTTCTTTCGTTAGCATACTTTACCCATTTCTGTCTTGGGAAAGTACAACTAACTCCTTGGACTTCAGGACTAGCTGTTCAACCATCTTTGAATAGAGGGGTTCCGAAGGCCATTAAGGACTCTTTAAATTTTTATGTGGGGTCGGACCCTCAATAGGTGTGTTGGTGGATTAACTCCACCTGGGCATTTTTCTGCCACTAATTGGGTCCTGCGCTGGGTCCTAAAATTTCTCACAACTCCTTTTCACATGTGTTTTGCTGCTTCGCAAAATAAACCAAATCGTGTTGTGCTGAGCGCCACTTTAAAATATTAATCAATTTTACACCTTTTTAAATAAAGATGTTAAAATTACCTGTAAGTTAAGACCCGCCCTGTCTACAGATTAACCTCTACTTTCAGTGCTTGCACTAAGAATTACGAGGTTTTTGGCCATATAGCTAACCCTAAAACTTTTTATTTTAAAGCCTGCTGCGATGGCTTACCCAACGCTGACCTTTTCTTGCAACTTGCCGACGGACCACAACGCCCGTAACGTCACTCCCACCATCAAGTTTGGAGCCGGATTTGAAGACCTCGAGGTTATCCTTAGGAAAGCCCCGTTCGTGGTAAAGGAGATCTCTGCCCCTGAAGTTCAAGAGCCATCTGCAGAATTTAGTTTGAACTGCCTTCAAGACTTCCCTGCCAGTAAGAAGGTTAAAGCTGATGCCGTCGTGACACCTGCCAAACCTGCTATCCCCGCTGCTGCTAAGGGGAAGTAAGTGATGATTGTCAAAGATTCGGCTAAAGGATTTACTGTTCTGCCACCCGTGTTTGAAATCGGGTCGAGCTCAAGGACTGTACCACTGACCCGAACTCAAAGGAGGAACCGCAATAGGAGA
>NW_018219063.1:12646-12932 GCF_001263595.1 Phalaenopsis equestris | reverse complement strand
ATGCAATTTCCCCTCATATGAAGAATGAAATTTTGAAGGATATTAAGTCCGCTAGAAAATCTTGTAGGTCGACTACAGAGTCACCTACCCGTGTTCCCGTCTAGCTCCGTATGGGAAACCGAGTCGATACTGCTATGGTCACCACCGATCATAACACCACCAGGACCTCAAGTCGCCGGCCGATTAAGTCAAGACTGGGTCTTAGAGGTTTACCCGTTATTCCTGCAGTCATGGAAAGAAAGACAAGACGATTACCTGACACTGTAGCCGGTCTACACCACGGGGA
>NW_018219063.1:7635-12573 GCF_001263595.1 Phalaenopsis equestris | reverse complement strand
TACCTAAGGTTGCTGCACCGATACAGTTCAGTGAGCCTGCAAGACAGGAAGTAAAACCAGTGCCTGAAATATCTGACATCGTCGTGACAATGGCCAACAAGATGAAGGAACAAGTTGAGGATTTCCATCAAGGTCCTCCAGATCTTAAAGGAATTAAAGAATCGATAATTGAAGAAAGAGTTGAGAAACTCAGGATTGAGATTTCTGAGTTAGCTCGAGAACACGGAGTTTCTGTCAATAGTGACGATGAGGATTTTGATTACAATGATTACTTGGAGGAAGATTTCATGGATTTCCACGTAATTAAAACCAGAGCTACCACATCTGAGCGCGAGGCTCAACCTCGCACTGAAGAGAATGTCGTAGATGAGCTGCGTAGGGCAATTCTCCTCAGGGATGAACAAGTCGTTCTACTAAAGAAAAGAATAAGAAATGACTACAGCTATGACCGCCATGGCCACCATTCAAGGGCAATCACAAGCACCAAGATTGGCTTCTCCAGAAATTAACCAGCCAGAAATCATACACATCACTGATGAAAGAAGGGAGGCTACTTCGACAGACAAAGAAGAACAACCAAAGAAGGATTCTCCATCAAGTGCCATGCCAGAAAAAGAGTTCAAGCAAATGGTTGAACAAGTACGAGATGCTTTAGCCCAGTCCAAGGGCGGTGCATCAATTTTAAAGGGTAGGCCTTATCCGGAGGAGTTTGATGCCGTGCCTTTCCCCAAGGGTTTTGTAACCCCAAACTTCAAGATATTTGAAAGATTAAAGAAATTTATATATGTAAACTTTTTCCCTTTAATCCCAAACTCAGATCACAGACCATTGCTAATCACTATTTTAGCTTCTCCTATAAAGCAAAAATCAAGTTTTAGATATCTCAACATGTGGTCATCCCACTAGGATTTTCTTAATCAAGTGTCACTGGTATGGAAGGATTGCTACCACCCAAGTCCCTTGATTAAATTGTGGCTGTTACAAAAACAGTTGGGTAAACATCTATCAAATTGGAATTGGTATGTGGTGGGAGATATTTATCTGAAAGTACTTGAGGCTGAAAGGATTGTTGCTCATTTAGAGGCAAGCTTAGAATCCAATCCTACCATGGAAAAGGAGTTACTGTTGGCTAATGAAGATTTAATGGTTGCTATCTCTATGAAAGAGGATTTCTATGCTCAAAAGGTAGCTAAGACCAAATTTTGTGAAGGGGACATAAACTCTAAATTTTTTTATGCCTGTATTAATTATAAGAGAAAATGCAATACCTTTCACAAGCTCAAGGATTCCTATGAGAATTGGCTTCATTCTGTTGAATCTATTGCTTTAGTGCAGTTAATTTTTTCCATAGCCTTTTTACTCAACCTCTTGTTTCAAGGCCTCTTATTCAGAAGGAACTTTTCTATTTGGACAAAGACTACACAAGGGATCTTGATCTTGCTTCAATATCTGGGGAGGAGGAAATACGGTCAGCCCTTGCCTCCATTGACAACTCCAAAGTTGCTGGTCCAGATGGTTTTTCTATTGACTTCTACAAAAATTTTTGGAAGATTATCAAAGGTGATATTGTGCAAGTCGTGCAAAGTTTCTTTAGAGGAATTGATCTTCCCAATTACTTTAAATTCTCTACTATCACTTTAATCCCCAAAAATACTTCTAAACTATATTGGGATCACTTTAGGCCTATCAGCCTACTAATATTTTGTCAAAGATCATTAGTAAAGTGATCTCCAATAGACTTCAACCACATTTACCCCTCCTCATTTGTGATAACCAATCAACAATTATTAAAGGGAGAAGCATTGTGGAAAATGTTCTATTGGCTCAAGAACTAGTTCTGGATCTTGATAAACAGTGCAAGGGAGGGAATCTCATTTTCAAACTAGATATCAAAAAGGCTTAGGATACCATTCATTGGGGCTTCTTTGAGGAGGTTTTATCTGCTAGAGGTTTCTCTACTTCCTGTATTTCTTTGATTAACAGATGGTTATCTAACAATTTTCACTCCATTTTCATAAATGGTAAGTCCCATAGATTTTTTAGTGCATCTAGAGGCATTAAGTAAGTTGACCCCTTATCTCCTACTGTTTTTATTCTTGCTTTTGACTACTTGTCTAGACTTTTTAATCACCTGCTGGCCAAGTCACCTCATTCCTTATATAGTCACAAATCAAATATTGTTGTTAACCACTTAGCCTTTGCTGATGATGTAGTTGTCTTTGCTAAAGCTACTAAGCCAACAGTTAATCTTTCAAAAATCTTTCAATGTCTAGAAAAGTTTCAAGATTGCTCAGGTATGCATTTCAATACACAGAAATGTCAAATTGTGTTCAGCAAAAGGGTTGGGCAAGAGATTAAGCACTGGATATCTGACCTGACTGGTTTCTGCACTAGTTCCCTCCCATTAAAATATTTGGGCACTTTGCTGTTAAAAGGGAGAAATAGACAAGTTCAGTTTGATGTTATTGTCTTAAAAAATTAGGATAAACTTGATTGTTAGTCTAACTCATTTCTTTCTAATTGAGGTAGAGTCACTCTTCTTAAAAGTGTCTTGGCTGCTCTTCCTTCATATCTTTCCCAGGTTTCTGTCATGAAGAAATCAATCCAATCAACTCTAGAAAGAACATTCAGTAGATTCCTTTGAGCAGGTCAGAGAAAACAAGTGCACTAGGTCAGATGGCAGAAGATATGAAGCAGTACTAGAGCTGGTGGACTGGGATTTAAAAGCTTTCAACAGATTACACAAATTAATTTTTGTAAACTTTGGATCATGTTTAGAGCACAGACCTCTCTTTGGGCTAAATTTATGAAAGGCAAATACTCTAAGGACTTGCATCCCTCCCTTGTTTATGGGAAATTAACAGACTCAAGGACCTGGAAAAATATGCCGAGAATGAGGACCAAGACTAAAAATCTCTTTATTTGGAAGGTGGGGAAAGGAAGTTTTAATTTGAGGCTGGACAATTGGAGTGGGGAAGGTAACATCACTCCTCAATCTCCTTCTTCTTTTGATCTCTCCACTCAGGTGGCAGGTTTATGGACTGATGGCAATTGGAACGAACAAGCTTTACAAAACATCCTTGAAACTAGCCTACTCCAAAAAGTTATGAAAATCCCTATTGACAATTTTAAGAAAGATAAACTAATTGTGAAAAGAAATAATTCTCAGACCTAATCTGCAGCTATATTTAGATACTGTTTCCCTCAGCAGGAGGTCCCTTGGGGTAAAATTGCTTGGAACAAATTTTTGTCTCCCTCAATGTCTTTCTTCTCATGGAGATTATTCCATGGTTTAATTCCCACTGATGATATATTGAAATTAAAGGGATTGAGGGGCCCATCTAGGTGTACTTTATGTAGATCACAAGAGGAAACTTTTCAACATCTATTTTTTAACTGGACTATTGTTCAGCAAGTTTGGAGCCTTATGTTACCAAAATTGAAGTTGAACTCTATCATGCTTTCCTTGCATGACTTTTCCCTTAGCTGGAAGGATTGGCAGGCCCAATCTTTACCCCCTTTACCTTGTATTACAACTTGGTTTGTCTGAATGGCTAGAAACAAGATTAAGTATGATGAAGCCAAAGAGGAAGCTGTTGCCATTGCTACCAACTGTTACAGCTATCTGCAGAAACTGTATTGTCACAGGAAACTACCAAATATTCTTTCCTACTCTACCACCAGCAATCCTAGAAAAATCTATTTTCAATTAATCTATTTTAAATTAATTCAGTGGAACTGCCCTCCAAAGGGGTGGGTAAAAGTTAACACTGATAGTAGTTTTTCTGCTCCAAATGCTGGGGCAGGAGGGGTGTTCAGAAATGAAAAGGGTGACTATTTTCTTTACTTCCATTCTCCAACATGGGCTGAGGACCCTTTGGATGCTGAAACTCAAGCAATCTTGTTGACCTTATTTTTGGTTGAGGTTTAGTTTTTTCCTCCTTAGTAGCCTAAGGTCTAGCCATAGGACTCTTCCTGTTGACTATTTCTAGAAAACTAGACATGACACCCTCACCATTAGAAATTCTACCCTCTTCTTTACTCAACCTGAAGTTCGAGATGTTGGTCTCAACCTCTAAGTACTTAGTAGGTAGGGTCACGATGGGGGAACTCAAGATGAGTCACCCTTAGGATTGCTAGACATTAGGGTTGACCCTAGGTGTTGGTCTGGATCTAAGGCACTCACTACACTAATCTGCACCCACAATCACTCACAACCCTGAACACAAATTTCTAGTATAGAGCTCTTGATCTTTTGGGATACTCTTGTAGATGGGCCCCTAAACCTACTAGCCCTAGGGTTATGGTTTAGCTAAGACCACTATGTAGAGGATCCAATATGGGGTTTCCTTTGTTCCATGGCTTATTGGTTCCATGGCTTACATCAACTCTACCAAAATACCCATCTTGGCCTTTTACCCCTAAAACACCCCCTAATTACCAAAATTCAACTACCCCTAAAACACCCCCTTGGCCTTTTACCCCTAAAACACCCCCTAATTACCAAAATGACCCTCTTGGGCTCAAAATCCCAAAAATTCCAAAAAATTTCTAGAAAATCCCGATAAATCCTAAATATTCCCAATTTCATTTCTCTTAATTACCCCATGATCCAATTTAGTCAATTTAACCATCTTTAACCAAAATCCCCAAATTGCCCTTTAAAGACCCAAATTTCCCCAAATCCAACTCAAATGTCCATCAATTTGATCTGAATTGACCCAAATTCCAATCCTAAACTCAAATTCACTATTGATATGACCAAACTAAACCAAATCCAAGCTCAATTGGTCCATGATTTGAGCTCAATTTTGATTTGGGTCAAAATCCCAATTTTGATCATATGACTTGATCTCACCAAATTGAACCCATAGCCTAGTCAATTGGCCTCAATTAATGTTGAAAAATCTTTATAACATTCCTATACATCAAAATCAA
>NW_018219063.1:4048-6294 GCF_001263595.1 Phalaenopsis equestris | reverse complement strand
CTCCATTTACTTAAGCTTGATTTCATGGTACCTTAGCCATATGGATGTGTTTGTCTCACTTAGACGAGTCCATAGGATCAAACCCGAAGTGATTTGGTTGAGTCTAGGCCAAGATCTTAAGGTTTTAGCGTGGACGGGCACGGGATCATTCTATCGGGGACGATGACGGGGAGCCGTTTGATCGAGCGTGTATCAAATGGACGGGGGAGATTGAGCCGGACAACGTTTTAAGACATAAACAGTGGGCTGAGTTAGCAAGCTAGGTGGACGACAGCGTCGAACTAGAGAAACCCTCCACACTCCACCAAACTTCAATTACTTGAGCCCAATACACCTCCACACCCCATCAAATTCCCCTTCCACAGAGCCTCTACCATAAGTCTAGACCAACACCTAAAATCAAGCTTGGTCGGATTTATACCAAGGTCTTATACCAAGACCAGGGACTCAATCCCTAGCCTCATTGGACCCCAACGAACATGCTGACCACCTCTGATCGAAGCCTCCCTCCTCAGAGCAAAGGTATAAAACTCCTCCTCCCGAGCTTATTTTGATTCCCCATTTACTTAAGCTTGATTTCATGGCATCATAACTGTAGGGATATGTTCGTCTCACTTAGACGAGTCCATAGGATCAAACCCGAAGTGATTTGGTTGAGTCTAGGCTGAGATCTTAACGTTTTTGTGTGGACGGACACGGGATCATTCTGTCGGGGACGATGACGGGGTGCCATTTGATCGAGTGTGTATCAAATGGACGGGGGAGATTGAGCTGGACAACGCTTCGAGACATAAACAGCGGGCCGAGTCAGCAAGCTACGTGGACAGCAGCGTCCTACCAGAGCACGCCACACATGCCTTCAGAGCTGCCTAGGATCTAGTCAGCACGCGCTGTTTAAATAGATAAATAGGACTTTTTCCTATTTATTTAAATACCCCTAACTTTGAAAATCCATAACTTTGTGTAGACAAATCACAAAAAATAAAATAAAAATACCCTCTTGCTTAGTGAACTGAGGAGAATAATGTGGAATAATTTTTAGGTCCATTTGATGCATAAAATATTTTTAATTAATTAAATACTATTTAGAGTCATTTGATTCTCCATGCATATTGACACATCACCTTGGCTTGTAATTTTGACATGTTGTAGTCTCTGTTAAGAGAAACATCCTTTGATTTTTCTAAAGTCAGATGAAGTTCCTGTACAAACATCCATATTTTTCAAGTTATTACACATTATTCCTTCAAAATAATCATGGAAATTAGCATATTGATTATAAAATCCTAAGAAAACTTTGGAAGGTCCACCATGACTAGAGAAACATTTGGAAATAATTTAATGGATCAAGTCATTTAAAATGCACTTAAATTTTGCAAATACTAAATCACTAAGATAGTTAACTTTGGAAATTATAAACATTTAAATAATTTGATTTCTGATCTCCACTGTGATCTATGATCCAGAGAACTCATCATAAAAGTTTCAAAATATTTTGAGTTCATTTAATAACTAGAGATCATTTAATAATTTTAATTGATTTTTAAAAATGACCATTAAATTTGAAACTTAAATGATTTTTAAAAATCAAAATATAACTAAAAAAATTATGAAACTTCATTTTTTGAGTTCGATCAGGGATATTTTATAAAAATAAAATAATATTTAAAATAAAAACTTAATTTTTTGCCTATTTTAAGTATTTAAATAATTAAAAATTCATAAAAATCATAAAAATAATAAAACTCATGGAAATATTCTAAATAGTTTCCTAATCACTTAGGAATAATCAGAATATTTTTCCTGATTTTCTAAATAAAGATATTGAATTTTAAAGCTTAGAAATAATATTGAATTTTAAAGCTTAGTAAATAAAGATATTGAATTTTAAAGCTTAGAAATAACTTTTAAAAGGCTAAAAATAAGTTTTCACTAGAATAATTTCAATAAATCAAAAAAAAATCCGAAAAAATAAAAAATTTGCTTCTCTGAGTTCTCTGACCGTAGGGAGATTTTTCAAAAATATAAAAATTAATTTTCACTACTTAAAATATTTTATTTTTATTAAATAGCCCAGAACTTAAAATAATTCTAATAAATCACAAAAAATTCAAAAAATTATGAAATTTGATCCAAAGGCTTCTCTTATCTATTTCTACTTCCAGTAAAAATTTCAAGGAATTATAATTTACCTTCGTCAAGTTAGAATTTTAATTTGAAAAATCTTATCTTTACATGAAAATAAA
>NW_018219063.1:0-594 GCF_001263595.1 Phalaenopsis equestris | reverse complement strand
CCATCACCCGAGTTAGTGCAGTCTTCAGAAGGCTTGCTATTAAAGAAGGATGTTCTGTTAGTGAATTACTTAAACGAGTGGGATATGCAATTTCCCCTCATATGAAGAATGAAATTTTGAAGGATATTAAGTCCGCTAGAAAATCTCGTAGGTCGACTATAGAGTCACCTACCCGTGTTTCTGTCTGGCTCCATTTGGGAAACCAAGTCGATACTGCTATGGTCACCACCGATCATACCACCACCAGGACCTCAGGTCGCCGATCGATTAAGTCAAGACTGTGTCTGAGAGGTTTACTCGTTATTCCTGCAGTCATGGAAAGATAGACAAGACGATTACCTGAAACTGTAGCCGGTCTACACCACGGGGAGCATACATTCCCTCGACATACCGATGTCTCTACTAAGACGCCCCCTCCTGAGGCATCATCGTCAAAGAAGAAGAGGGTATGGGTACCCAAGGTCGCTGCACCGATACAGTTCAGTGACCCTCCAATTGAGCTCAAAACCACTTCCATCCTCCACCAAAGTTGTTCCTTATGATCTTCTACACCAATTGCAACTATCAATTGAGCCAATTGACATGGCTAACCTA
>NW_018219062.1:6088-6701 GCF_001263595.1 Phalaenopsis equestris | reverse complement strand
CTCTTCATCTCATCACTTAACTATCTCATTCTCTCCACTTTTTCACTCCCTCTCTGATAAATAAGAGTTAAAGTGAGGTAGGTAAAATAGAAGAATGTATGTTGAAGAGAGAGTTTGTGCGAGATATTTCAAGAATAAGATAGCTCAAGAAAGTTAAAGTGAGAGAGCGGGATATATATTAAGAGAATAAGAGAAAGGGAGAAGGAGAGAAAGAGAAGAGCTAGAGAAAAAGCGATAGGGGGAGGTAGAGAGAATGATAATGAGATATTGAGGGAGATAAATATGAGAGTCAGAGGAGAGAGAGAGAAGAGAGAAAGAGAGGGAGGCAAAAACATATGGAATGAGATAAGGAGAGAGAGGCTAACAGATGAAAAAATAAAAGGAGATAAAAAAAGAGCAAAAAGAGAGAGGTAGGTGTGATAAATAGGAAGAGAAAGAAAGGGGTGGATGGATAGAGAGAGACAAAAAGAGAGAGGTGAAAAAGAAGAGAGAGGATGAGAGAGAGAAAGAGAAAGATAGAGAGAGAAATAATAAGTGTAAGACCAGGGGAGAGAGATTGAGATAAAGAGAAAGAGAGAGACAAGACTGTGTGAGAAAGAGAGAAGAAAGAGTG
>NW_018219062.1:1432-5519 GCF_001263595.1 Phalaenopsis equestris | reverse complement strand
TTTCTTATCTCACACACTTTTCTCTCTCTACATTCCTCACTCCCTCCCTCTTACTTTCTCTCGCTCATTACAGCTCTTATACTCTCTCTTTCACACCCTTCATCCCACTTTATTCCCTCTCTCCCCCTCCCTCTCTTCTTTCCTCGCTCTATCTTCTCACTTCTCTCTTCCCTTAATCTCTTTATTTTTCTTTCCACTTTCCCTCTCTTATTTATCTCTCTTATCTGTCACTCACTCTTAATCTCTTCCTCCCATTCCCTCTCCCACTATCACTCCCTCACTTACTCTCTTTCTCTATCCATCCCTCTCGCTCTCGTCTCTCGCTCTCTCTCTTTCCCCTCTCTCTCCTCTCTTACGCTCTCTCACTCCCTCTATACCTCCCTCTCTCCCTATATCTCTAACCACCCCCTCTCTCTCCACCCCTTCTCTCCCTATCTCCCTCTCACCACTTTCTCCTTCTTCTCTCCCTCTCTTTACCTCTCACCTCTAATCTAATTCTCTCAGTATCTCTCTCACTTTTGCTCTTTTCTCTCTCTACCTCCCTTACTCTCTCTCTATCTTAGTCTCTGTCCCTCTAATTCTAGCACTCGCACTCTCCATTTACACCCTTCATACCGCCGTTTCGCTCTATCTCTCACCCTCTTTCCATCCATATCTCTTCTCGCTTCCTTCTTTCCTTAATTTTTATATTTTTCTCTCCCTATCTTTCTCTCTCTTCTCTATCTCTCCTCTCTCTCTCATTTACTCTATCACTCCTCTCTCATTCTCTTACTCTCCCTTCATCCCTCACTCTCGCTCTCTTCTATCTTTCTCCTCTCTCTATCTCTTTTCACTGTCTTTTCACCCTCTCTCTCATTCCCCCTTGTTTATCCGCTTTCTCCCCCTCTCTGATTCTCTCGGGTCCTTCCGCTATCTCTCGCTCTCTCCTTGACTCTCTTCTTTAATACTATATGTCCTTCTTGCTTTCTCTCTCACTCACATTTTCTCTCACTCTTTCTCTTACTCTTGCTCCTCACTTATCGCTTTCTCTCTTTTACACACTAACTCCTCTTTCATCTCTATCCTTCTCTCCCTCCCCTTATTATCTTGCTCTTCCTCACTCTTTCACTCATTCTCTCTTGCTTTATCTTCCCTCACTTTAGCTTCTCTCCATATTTTTAGCTCACTCTCTCCTTCTCTCTTTCAACTCCTCTTTCTCTTCAGTCTCTCTCACCCCTTCCCTCTATCTATCTATTTCTTAGTGTCTTTCCCTCTCTGTCACTTTCTCTCTTTTCTCTAACTCTCTATCTCATCGCTTGCTCTCTCTCTATTGGCCTCTCTTCTATTATTCTCACTCTCTTCTCTCTCTTCACTCGTTCTCTTCCTCCATCCCTTGCACACACAAACTCTCCCTCTCTCCCTCTCCTCTCTCATCTTTATCTCTTCCTCCCACTCTCCATTCCTCTTTCTCTCCCACTCTCCCTTCTCCATCTCCATCACTCCTCCTATCTCTCTCTAACTCATTTTTCTGCCCTCCCTTCTTATCACAAACTCTGACTCGTTTTCCTGTCATTCTATCTCTCCTAACTCCCTCTTCTCACTATTTCACTCTCATTATCTCTATCCCTCTCTTGCGCACTATCTCTCTCTTTAAATTCCCTCCCACTATCTCTCTTTTTCTTTCTCTCTCACTCTCTTGATCTTTATTTAATCTCTCTTTGTTGCTCTCTTGCTCTCTCTATCTCTCTCTCTTTCTCTTTTGTCAGTCTCTCTTCTCATTCCTCACTCACCATGTCTGTCCCTCTATTCATCACTCTCTCCATTGTTCTCCCTCCCTACCTTTCTCTTTCAATTTCCCTCTCTGTAGCACTCTCTATACCCCTCTTCTCTCTCATTTCTTCTCAATTTCACTCACACTTCTCTCTCGCTTCATCCCTCTCTGCCTCCTTTCACTTGCTCCCTTCATTTCTCTCTCCATCTCTCCCTCTTTTACACTCTCTCTTGCTTCATCTCTCTAGCTCTCTCTTGCTTTACTCTCTCTCTCTCTTTTCTCTCACTTTGCTCACTCTTTCTCTTTATCTATCCCTCATACATGCTCTCTCTCACTCTCCCTCCCTTTCTCTCTCTCAATCCCCCTCTTTTCTCTCCCTCAATGTTTCTCACTTTCTCATACTTCTCTCTCTCCTCCCCTCCCTCTTTTACTCGATACCTCCCTCATTCCCTCTTTTTCTCTCTCTCCATATCTCTTACTTTCTTCACCATACTTTTGTTCTCACTCTCCCCCACTCACTCTCCCCCTCTCTTTATTTCTCTCTCTCGCTCCCTTGCTTGTTCTCTCTCACTATTTCAATCTCTATGTCTCTCCCTTCCTCCATCATTCTTACTCTCACCCTTGCTCTTAATCTCGCTCTCCCTCCTTCTTAATCTCTTATTTTATCTCTCTCTTTCTCTCTAGATCTCTCTCACTCCCCAACTCTCTTTCACTTTATATCTCTCTTTCCATTGATCTTGCTTACTCCCTCTTTCTTTCTATCTCAGAATCTCCATAATGTTGCTCAACTTATGTTTCCCTCCCTCCCTCTACTTTCTTTATCTCATTTTGCTTCTTCGTCACCCGCCATTATTTCATCTCGTCTAGCTTTTTTCACTGTCTTTAGCTCCCTTTCTAGTTCTCTACCTTGCTCTCTCTCCATCTTACCATTCGTCCTCCTTCTTTCAATGTCCTTTACTCTCCTTTCTCTTACACTAACTTTCTTGCTCACTCTTCTCTCTGTCTCTACCTCTCCTTTTCTTTCTCTCTCACTCCCTCTATCCTTATATTTCTCTCCCTCTCCTTCCCTCTCTTTTGTTTTCTCTCCCCTATTTTCATGTCTCCATTTCTCTTTCTCCTCATCTCTCTTGACTCACTCCCTTACTCTCCCTTTCACTCATTTTGATCTATACTTTTTTTTGTTTGTCCATCCTTCCTCCATTTGTGTTTCTCTCATTTATCTCTTTCTCTTTTGGTCTCTTTCTTTATATATCCTGCTCTTTCTTTCTCTCTCCTTCCCTCTCCCCCTTCCCCTCTCTTTTCTCACTTTATTTCTGTCTCACTCTCTCATACTTTATCTCTCTTGTGTTCCATGTGACTATCTAACCCTCCCCCTCTATTCTTCTCTCTCCATCTGTCAATTTCTCTCCCACTATCTCTCTCATTGTTCTCTCTACCTCTTTCTTGCTCTCTTCATCTATTTTGCTCTCTCTATCTCTCAGCCTTCCTCTTAATTCTTTCTCTATCTCTCTCTGGCACCCTTTGCCATTCTCTCTCCATCCTGCTCTTTCTTTCTCCTCCCTCACTTTATTTCCTCTCTATATTTTACTTGTTGTATCTATCCCTTTATTGCTGCCAATCTCTTCAAATTTACTTTCACTCTTACTCCCGCCTCTTCTACTCCTTTTCACTTTATTTTAAATTTCCCTATCTCTCATTCTCCCATACTCCCTTGTGTTGCTCTCTCTTCTATTTCTCTTGCTCCTTTCACTCTTTCAATCCATCTATCCAGCACTATCTCTCTCTCTTCACATTCTCTCTCATTTTACCGTCTCTCTATTCCCACACACTCACTTCTCTCTCATTTTCGATCTCCATCTCTAAATTCCTTTCTCTCTCTCTTCAATTTCACTCACTCATACTCCCTCTCTCTTTTTCTCTATGCTCGTTCCTACTCTCTCCTAATGCTTTGTTTTCACTCTCCTCTCACTCTCTCTCTTTATCCCCCACTATATCTCGCTCACTTTTTATCCATTTCTCTCTCTCTCCCACACACTCTCTCTCGATCTCAATCTTTTTCCCTTCATCTCTCTCCCTCCATCTCTATTTCTCCATCTCGCTTCTTCTCTCTCTCACTCATTCTCTTGCTTCCCTCTCTCTCTCTCTCGCCCCCCACTCCCGCTACCTCTCTCTCTTCAACCTCTCTCACACCTCCTATCTCTCTTCTTCTCAAACTCTCCCTTTTCGCTCTCTCTCTGTTCTATGTCACTTTCTTGCTTTCTTGCGCTTTCTATCTCTCTTGCTCTTTACTTACTCTCTGACTTCTATTATTCCACACACACTTTCTCACTCGCTCTC
>NW_018219062.1:0-1099 GCF_001263595.1 Phalaenopsis equestris | reverse complement strand
CACTCACTCTTTCACACTCTACATTCCCTCATACTCTTTCAATTAATCTTCCCTCACTCACTCTTCTTTCAATGTTTTTCTTACACACACACCCACACACACATTCTCTCTCCCTTTCATTCCCTTTCTCACTAAAATATGTCTCTCTTTTTAATCATTTTCACTCCCACCCTCTCCCTTTCTATCACTTACTATCTCTTTAGTTTCTCTGATCTCTCGCTCATTCTATCCCTCTATCGCTTTCTCTCATGTGTTTTCTCGCACTACATCTCACTACGTCTCCCCTCCCTCACTATTTCTTCTATATATTTCTTTATCATTCTCTCTCTCATCTCTTCATTATTACTCTTACACTAACTCCCTCCCTCCCTCTCTCTATCGCTCTCTCAATCTTGCTTTCTCTATAAATTTCTTTTTTGTTACTCTCTTTCTATCTCTTTCTTTCTTAATCTTTCTATCTCTACTCATTTTATTGCTCTCCCTCCATCTCTTTCTTATTCACAGAATCTCTTTTGCCCTATCTTCCCTCACTCTCCATTCTCTTTCTAGTTCTCTCATACAGTCTCTCTCCCACTCTAGCTCCCTTTCTCTCCCTCTTAAATTATTCATAACCACTCTTTCTATGTCTATCTTTTCACCCATTCCCTCTATCTTTTCACCTCTAACTCTATGTTCTATACTTATTTTTCCCAATATTGCTCTCTTCTCTCTCTCAAGATATCCCCTCTCATTGTTGCTCTCTTCTCTCTCTCAAGATATCCCCTCTCTCATAGTAACTCTCTTCTCTCATCTATCTCTAATTATTTTTCACTTTCTTTCACGCATCTCACACTGCTTTTTCCTCCTCCCATCCCTCCCTCTCTCTCCGTATCTTTCACACATTTACAGTCTTTCTTACTCTCTCTTGCTCTCTCTTTCCTCCTCTTCTCCTTCTATTTCCTTCATGATCTCTCTATATCTCTTTAATTTCACTCTCACTCTAACTCCATTTCTTCTTTCTCTCTATTTTTTCCTTAATCTCTTCTCTTTATTTTTTTCTTTGTCTCTCTCTCCCTTACTCACTTCCTCTATTTCTTTCTTTAATTACATTCTTGATCAT
>NW_018219061.1:0-995 GCF_001263595.1 Phalaenopsis equestris | reverse complement strand
GTGAAACAGAGAAGGTCACGCCTAAGCGCTAGAGGTCCCGTGCTTAAGCACCAAAGGTGGTTATTTGACTGTTTAGTTTACTTTCCAAATTTTGAAGAGACATTTGAGGCACTTATTGGCTAAAGAGGATGGTTATGACCACTAAAAATGAAAATATGATTAAAGGACTTGTGAAAGGAGGCATCCTTTGGAAAATAAAGCAAATTGAGACACATTTTGAAGAGTTACCAAGGCATCTCTTGCAGATTATAAAAGAAGGAAGTTGAAACTTTTTGAAGTATACTTGAAAAGGGGGAGTTCTGAGAAATTCCTAAGAAAGTTCGGAAAGATTTTCAGGCACCACAAAAAAAATTTACTTTATCATTTTTATCTTTAGTTTTATTATGAGAGTTAAGAGTGTTGTAAAAGAGAAGAGATTCAAAGGAACTTCAAGTGTTTGGTGGAGGATTTGAGATAAGTTTTATCTTTTATTTTTGAACTACTTTTTGTTTTAATCGAGACTTCTTGTTGGTTTGACAATGATTTCTACTTTTAAACTAAAGTGTGGTTTTGTTTTATCCATGGATTCTGAGTAGTTTTATTTATCTTTCTCCTTAAAATGATAAGTAATTAAAGTGTTGGATGTAAGTTGTGGAAAGTATTAGTCTTTAATGTTGGAAGAAGTTGTGATGATTTAATTCCATGCACTTCATTTACTTCTTGATTTGACCAATCTAGATGTTAAAATTATTTTGAGAACATGTAAGAATCGGGCTGGTATTGTCTCAGTGAACAACTGAAAATATTCACATGCAGTTGTATGAATAAGAAAGTAATTCATATGATTTAGTGCAAATAAATATGAAAATAATATTTGAAGGGTGTAGAGTTAGAGGACTTTAAAGTGATAGGTTAAAGCCCCCAACTTGGTTTATTATTTTAGGTTCTATACGAGATGTTAGCCCGCAGGTGGAGGGAATAGAGGGAATTCTAGAGTGAGAGCTAGCATCTTGCTT
>NW_018219060.1:6010-6657 GCF_001263595.1 Phalaenopsis equestris | reverse complement strand
ACAATGCTTCTCAATAGGTGGATACTTTATCTCCGACGATATTAGACGACGACTCAAGTAGTAGAGAGCGTTTTCTTTTCCATCTTCATTGACTTGGACTAAGAGGGCTCCAAAAGAGTCATCCAAAGCCGCGGTATAAAGTATCAACGGTTTTCCTGGGATAAGGGCTGTCAAAATAAGAGGTGTCATTAAATATTGTTTAACGTCCTCAAAGGCCCGCTAGCATTTTTCTTCCCAAATAAATTTGGCGTCCTTTTTAATTAATGCCGAGAAAGGCTGATACCTTCCTGAGAGATTCGAAATAAAGCGTCTTAGATATGCCAACTTCCCCTGGAAGGAACTTAACTGTTTCAAGGTTTTATGGGGAGGCATTTCTAAGATAGTTTTAATCTTATCCGGGTCGATCTCAATTCCCCGATGACGGACAACGAATCCTACAAATTTCCTGGAGGGGACGTCGAAGGCACACTTTAAGGGATTCATTTTAAGGTCATATCATCGTAACTATTCAAACACGTAGCATTCTACTTGATTGTGAATGAGGTCGTCAAAAATCTTCGTCATTGCACGCTGATATGTCGCTCCGGCGTTCTTTAGGCCGAACGGCATCACTGTGTAGCAGAAGATTCCAATCGGTGTTTTGAAAG
>NW_018219060.1:4844-5989 GCF_001263595.1 Phalaenopsis equestris | reverse complement strand
CAAGATAGCTTTAATCTTATCCGGGTCGATCTCGATTCCCCGATGACGGATAATGAATCTTAGAAATTTCCCGGAGGAAACGTCAAAGGCGCACTTTAAGGGATTCATTTTAAGGTCATATCGTCGTAATCATTCAAACACAGTCCTCAAATCATACAAATGGTCTATTTTCTGTTTACTTTTGATGACCAGATCATCCACGTAGCATTCTACTTGATTGTGAATAAGGTTGTCAAAAATCTTCATCATTGCACGCTGGTATATCGCTCCGACGTTCTTTAGGCTGAACGAAATCACTGTGTAGCAGAAGATTCCAATCGGTGTTCTGAAAGCTATAAACGCTGCGTCCTCAGGAGCCATCTTGATTTGGTTATACCCTGACGATCCATCCATGAAGGAGAAAATTTCTTGTGTTGAAGCGATGTCCACCATCATTTTCGGTATAGGTAGTGGGAACTCGTCTTTTGGACATGCCTTATTCAAATCTCTGAAGTCAACACAAACACGGATCTGTCCATTTTTCTTTTTAACCTGTACAATATTGGCTAACCACGTGGGGTATTGCTCTTCTTTAACGAAGTTGGCGTCTATCAATTTCTTCACCTCGACAATAACTTGTTGTTCTATCTCGAGGTGCATTCTCCTGGGTGCTTATTTTACTTGGGTTACATTTTTTTCCACCACAAGTTTATGGACTGCAACCTCTGCTGACAGTCCTGACATTTTGTCGTAGCTCCATGCAAAGCAATCTTTGAACTCTGCTAGTAATTTGACCAGTTCTGCAGATTCTTCGTCATCTAGTAGAGAACTTATAAATGTAGGTCGGGGTCGTTCTTCAGTCCCGAGGTTAGTCTCTTTCAATTCATCGATAGTGGATTTAATTTTTTCCTCAAATTCTGGCGGAGCATCTTCTATTGGTTGATCAGTAGGGTCATTCTCTACATCGAGACAATCCTCTTCTGACTCACTAGTAACAACCATGCAAAATTCAGAATCATCGACTGGTCCAACTGTACCAAATCCGAGACCTTCTTTTGAATTGGGAGTTCGTCTTTTAGTATTCCACAATTTTTCAAAGAGTTGAAATTTATCTTTTGGCATTTGTTTTGGTAAATGTCCTTGTTGAATTAACTTTTGAACACAAG
>NW_018219060.1:4087-4756 GCF_001263595.1 Phalaenopsis equestris | reverse complement strand
CGGTAAAATTTGATTGGCTTTGAACCAACACTACGGACTTCCTTGACCTCTAAACTCTCGACCTTTTGAGGGAGAATCGGAGTGAGGGTCATAGTATCCACATAGTGGTTTATCCGATCATTCGTTATTTCATATTCCAACCTCTCTGTATCTTCTAGAGATAACTCGTACTGAGGCTTCTTCTGTTTTGTCATTATTACTTCATCTTCAGAACTGTCTTCATCGCCAATGCTGATAGTTGGCCTAGTCTGTTCAACAATTAAATTGATCTTTCCTCGTCCGCGTCCACGACCTCGACCTCGAGTGCGTGAACTAGAAGAACCTCCACCAACTCAATGTAGGGGAGTGGTAGAAGCTTGTTCAAGCGGAGTTGTATGGCCTTCTTTTTGTGATCCCTCTGAATCTTTATCTTTGTGTGTCAAAATTTTGTGCGAGAAGACAGTCTTCTTTGGAGGCACGTAGTAGGCAGCATCTTCGTGGATACCAACTTCATGCACTGAAAAATGGTTGTAGGTCTCCCTTGATGCAATTTTCTTGACCATCTTTCCGGTATTTAATGCACTGATGTATGGATGATGGGACCATATTTTGCTCATGAATCCATGGTCGACCCAGTAGAGCGTTAAAAGAGGTCTCGGCGTCGATGATATGAAATTTAACGGTTGTTAC
>NW_018219060.1:2350-3337 GCF_001263595.1 Phalaenopsis equestris | reverse complement strand
TTACATTCATAAGACCCCGGAGGGACAAAAAGATAATCATACAAAGTCAAGGGTTCGAGGATTTTCTTCCCCGAATCCGAGACAATCAATATAATAGAGACAGCCTTTATCCTACCCCCCGTGCTATCGATCTTGGCAGTGGTGCTCCTCTTTTTCTTGTTCTTTATCTTGGATGATGATGGATTTTCTGGTGAAATCTTCAACTCGGGCTCGGTATGCTGCAGACTCTGAATGGAGGCTTGTTTTGATGCATACTGTAGCTTATTCAGTATCTTCTTTGATGATCTGCTTCAAACCTCATTCCATCCTTCGATATTTATAGAAGCTTGTTTCAATGAATCCTGCATTTGATTGAGGACCCTCTTGAGTTCATCTCAAGTTGCACTCCATCCATCTGCTCCAACATATGGATCAATTTGGGAGATTGACTTTCCGACATATGGATCAATTGAGGAGATTGACTCAGCTGAAACCATGTTTATGGTACCTTTTTCAGGTTCTCTCAAATACTCCTTCGGGATTGTTATATTCTCTTCCTTTGTCTATAGTGTACCCAAGCAATCGGTGGTACGGGCAATAATTTGGTTCGTTCTTCTTATCCACCTCTTCGGGTTTCTTCGGATCAGGCAGTTTGAATTCTGATTTCTTCATTAAGCTTTTGAATATTTTCGGTACAGCTTCATCTTTGAAGGAATAAACAACTTTCTGTCGCTCCTAACAAGGATATTCTTTTACCCGTTGTCCGAGGTGATCCTTCTTGAGACGGCCGTTGGTTGGATTTACTGCTTTGTTTCTGAGGGTATTGTGACGAAAACTGATGATGATCTTCTGCATATATCTTTAACGACTGCTTTCCTTTGTCGATAGTTGCGACTATTCCTGATTTCTTTTTGAATACTCTGGTCACCTTAACCTTTTCATGTGGCTCCATGTGCTTCATTTCTTCTTGAAGACTGCTGGTTTGTTTTACTGAGTAGCTTCTCGAAA
>NW_018219060.1:703-2221 GCF_001263595.1 Phalaenopsis equestris | reverse complement strand
GGTTTCACTAGGCTTCTGCTTCTCCATCATGAGTTCTCCAATAGACACATGATGCTGCGCCCCAGCAAATCTTTTCACAAATAACTATTCCAACTCAGAAAATGTTTTAACTGACCCGTTGGGCAAGTCAGTGTACCAGATGAAAGCAATCCCTGATAAGCTGCTAACAAACTGCTGGCAAAGTAAAGCTTTGTTATTCCTCGTCTTTCCACAATTGGCTCGAAAATGTGCTATGTGCTGTCTGGGATTTCTTGTCCTATCGAATATCTTGAAGTTTGGGGTTACAAAGCCCTTAGAGACACGACATCAAACTCCTCCGGATAAGGCCTACCTTTTAAAATGGATGCACCGCCCTTGGACTGGGCTAAAGCATCCTGTACTTGTTCAACCATTTGCTTGAACTCTTTTTCTGGCATGGCACTTGATGGAGAATCCTTCTTCGGTTGTTATTCTTTGTCTGTCGAAGTATCCTCACTTCTTTCATTTGTGATGTATATGATTTCTGGCTGGTTAATTTTTGGAGAACCCAATCGTGGTTCTTGTGACTGCCCCTGAATGGTGGCCATGGCGGTCATAGCTGCAGTCATCTCTTCTAATCTTTTCTTCAATAGAACAACTTGCTCATCCCTGAGGAGGATAATCCTACGCAGCTCATCTACGGCATTCTCTTCAGTGTGAGGTTGAGCCTTGCGCGCAGATGTGGTAGCTCTGGTTTTGATCACATGGACATCCCTGAAATCTTCCTCCAAGTAATTACTGTAATCAAAATCCTCATTGTCACTATCGAGGGAAACTCCATGTTCTCAAGCCAACTCAGAAATCTTAATTCTAAGTTTCTCAACTTTTTCTTCATTTTTCTTCCTTGATTGCTTTAAGATCTGGAGGACCCTGATGGAAATCCTCAACTTGTTCCTCCATCTCGCTGGCTATTGTCGCGACGATGTCAGATATTTCAGGCACTGGTTTTACTTCCTGTCTTGCAGGTTCACTTAACTGTATCGGTGTAGCGCCCTTAGGTACCCATACCTTCTTCCTTATTGACGATGATGCCTCAGGACGGGGCATCTTAAGTCGTTGGTATGTCGAGGGAGGGTATGCTCCCCGTGGTGTAGACCGGCTACAGTGTCAGGTAATCGTGTTGTCTTCCTTTCCATGACTGCAGGAATAACGGGTAAACCTCTTAGACCCAGTCTTGACTTAATCGGCCGCCGACCTGAGGTCCTGGTGGTGGTATGATTGGTGGTGACCATAGCAGTATCGACTCAGTTTCCCAAACGGGAACCCGGGTAGGTGACTCTATAGTCGACCTACGAGATTTTCTAGCGGACTTAATATCCTTCAAAATTTCATTCTTCATATGAGGGGAAATTGCATATCCCACTTGTTTAAGTAATTCACTAACAGAACATCCTTCTTTAATAGCAAGCCTTCTGAAGACTGCACTAACTCGGGTGATGGGGCTGAATTTCTTTCCCTTCTCACCATGTTCATGAGGTGATGGCAATGTAGCAGCAATCT
>NW_018219060.1:0-523 GCF_001263595.1 Phalaenopsis equestris | reverse complement strand
TGAAGGTCATGTGTACGGTCTTTGGGCTCGGCCCGATTTCAAACACGGGTGGCGGAACAGTCAATCCTTCAGCCGAATCTTTGACAATCATCACTTCCTTCCCCTTAGCAGCAGCGGGGATAGCAGGTTTGGCGGGTGTCTCGACGGCAACAGCTTTAACCTTCTTACCGCAGGGAAGTCTTGAAGGCAGTTCAAGCTGAATTCTGTAAATGGCTCTTGAACTTTCGGGGCAACTATCTTCATTACCACGAATGGGGCTTTCTCGAGGATAACCTCGAGGTCTTCAAATCCAGCTCCAAACTTGACGGTTGGAGCGACGTTACGAGAGCTGCGATCAGTTGGTAGGTTGCAGGAAAAGGTCAGCGTTGGGTAGGCCATCGCAATGGGCTTTAAAACATAAAGTTTTAGGGTTAGCTATATGGCCAAAAACCTCGTAATCCTTAGAGCAAGCAGTGAAAGTAGAGGTTAATCTATAGACTGGGCGGGTCTTAATTTATAGGGAATTTCAACATCTTTATTTAAA
>NW_018219059.1:0-355 GCF_001263595.1 Phalaenopsis equestris | reverse complement strand
AGGACAAGAATGAGACTTAGAGAGCTGGAGGAGTGAGGGAGGATGAGAGAGGGAGAGAGATATAGATAAGGAAAAGAAAGAATGGGGGAGAGGCGGAGAGTGCAAAATTGAGAGGGAGAAGGGGTTATGGAGAGTGGGAGTGAAAGATCAAGAAAGAGAGTGAGAGTTGTTAAGAGAGGAAAAGGAGCGAAGTAGAGAGATGAAAAGAGAGTGTAAGAATAAAAGGAGAGAGAAGCAAGAGAAGGGAGAGGAAAAAAGAGAAAGGAGAGGGAAAAAGAGAAAGGGAGAAAAAGGGAGGACAAAATATAAAATGGAGTAACGATGGTGAGATGACTAGGGATAGAGAGAAAAAAAG
>NW_018219058.1:0-4613 GCF_001263595.1 Phalaenopsis equestris | reverse complement strand
GTTTAAATTTGTTCGTTTTATGTTTGTTTGTTTACTTGTTCATAATTTATTGAAGCTTATTAAAGCCTGTTAAATTTTGTTAAAGTTGGTTATAATTAGTTAAAGTTGGTTAAAGTTAATTAAAGTTGGGTACTGCTGATTATTTTTGGTTAATTTTGGTTAAAATGATTATTTTTGGTTAATTTTGGACTGCTGATTATTTTTGGTTAATTTTGGTTAAAATTTGTTGAAATTTCTTTTAAATGTTTTAGGTTTTAGTTTTGAAAACATTTCAGAGTTTTAAAAGTTTATGTTTCGAAGACTTAAGGTGTTTTATAATTTTAAAAGGTTTTAAAATATTTTAAATTTTAAAGTTAATTTTGAAAGTTTAAGTGCTTGAAGTTCTAAGTTTTAAAACCTTTATTTATGTTTGAAGTTTTTAAAGGATTTAAAATTTTATTTTACTGTTGAAAAAGATTTTGATTGGTTTGAAAAATTTAGAGTTGAAGGTGGTTTTTGAAAAGTTTAGGGTTTTGTAAAAGGGTTGGAATCTGGTTTGAAAAGATTTTGAAAGATTCAGGGTTTAAAAAAAGTTTGAAAGTTTGAAATGACAGGTTGAACATGATTTAGGGTTTTGAAAAGGTTTGGACTTACGGTTTGAGATCGAAGATTTGGATTTGTGTTTTGAAATTGAAGGCTTGGATTTGAGATTTGAGATCAAAGATTTGGATTTGATTTTAAATTGCGGGAATGATGGAGCTGAAATCTTAACTTAAAAAAAACCTAAACTATCAAGGAGGCTAAATGAGCGGACTAATTTAATTATTGAGAATAACATATTCGGTCAAGATGCCCATGACTTTTCATTATCCCGAATGCATTGAGATCCTTAGAGTATTAACCAAACATATGGTAGGATGTTTCTATTATTACCATAGCAATGACTAATTTAGATATTGCTGCTAGTAGATGATTTGAGGTGCCTTTGTCAGTATTTATGGTTCACATCATCTTAGAGCACCCACACAATCCAATGGGATAAAGGTTTATTTATTTATTTTTTATTTATATGTTTTAGTTCTTATTACTAGTTATGAGTATCGAGTAAATTAACTTAGGTAGTACAAAACTTTCTCGTTGCTCCTTGTAAATATCTTCTTCTAAATTTCCATCTGAAAATTCAGTCTTTACAAGCATTGGATGATTATGTAACTCGTACTGTATGGAGGCAACTTTAACAACTAGAGAATAAATATTAAAATAATTTAAACTAATCTTTTGAAGATTTCTTTAGCTTCCATTCAAGCTATGAATTTATCATTTGATAAATTTGTTTTGTACTTGTTCTTGAATCTTCATTTGTTCCTATTGGTTTCATATCTGGATTTGCATTTGTTCCTATTGGTTTCATACCTGGAGGCAAATCAAGTAAATTTTAAGTATAATATTTTTTTTTAAGAAAAAACTAACTCTCTAGTATAATTCATCATAATGGAATCAATTTCAGCATTCACAGATTCTTTCCAAAAATCTGCATAAGAGTAATAGCTTCACTATATGTCAAAAAATTGTTATTTATTAAGGTGTAAAATTATCTCCAAAAGTTGTCTCCTTTGAATTCTTTTACCAAGTGTGGTTTTAAATGTGTAGATAAATTTGTTATCCTAGATGAAGCTGAGATAGATCGGTCAATCAATAATTTTAAAAGAAAACATCTCAAAAGAATTGACATTTGCAGACTTAATTTTTGTGCTTAATTCTATAACATAACTATAAGCACTGTCTATGTGTTACACTTCTTTAAGCATATCCAATAATTAAACTATTATGAGTTTTAGAATTAATTTTCTTTTCTTAGGATCCGGTAGAAATGTGGCTGAATGCCTCCATTCTTTAAAATACTTTAAATTGGGTAAACTCTTCTTTTAAAAATCACGGCTTTTCTTGCTAGTTTGTTTTAAATATTATTCCACTTTGGATATGACATGTTGCTAAATTAGTATCCCTATAAATTGGTAGGTGCTTTTAAAGTTATGAGCAAGACATTCATCATTCCTTTTCAAAGTTCTATTTTGTCTAATTGCTGCTAGCTACATTTGATGATTCAAATGAATAAGGGGGTTTGATTTCATGCATATTACCATTGGACTTACAAAATGTACTGGTGGTCCTGAATCATGGTACCCAAGCATTACTTTTCCTAGTCAATTTATTCTTAATCAAGCTTTATACTTGATGTATTTTAAGTTTTCTTTCATTTTTACTTTTGAATAAATACGCATAGTGTATCGAGAATAATCATTATAAAAATTACCTTTTCTCTTCAATCATTTCTAAACACATAATTTTTCACATCTCTTAAATCAGATTGTATCAATGTTTGTAATTCTGATTCTTTAATAATCATAGATTTGCATGGTTTCTTTATAGTTTTTGCTTTGGCACATATTTGATATTTTTCTACATTGGAATATGAATTTCCTTCAAAATTTTGAAGTTTTTAATATTCTTAATATAGAGAAATCAAAACATGCTAATCTGCTATGTCAAAAATTCACACATCAAATAAGCAGAAGAAGATCTTCCATTCTTTAATTTTCTACCTTTATGACTGTTAAAACATTCTACTTTTTGCTATGCAAATATTTCATGCGGAGTGAACTTATTAATATAGCTTGAAGATTTTGCTATTCTGGTTTCATGCGGAGTGAACTTATTAATATAGCTTGAAGCGTGCAAAGCATTGCCCTTATAGGTCTAATTTTGCTATTCTGAGTAGAATTCACCCTTATAGGTAGAATTTTAAGTGCATACAAAATTAAAATTGATGCGTGCTAGAAGATTCGTGGCGGCAGAGTATCCACCTTTTAGGATTCAACAAGTTCTCTTCAAAGAGATTTGCACTGATTGTGCATAAGAAAAGGAACAATTATTACTCTAGAGAATGAAGTGGAGAGATAAATAATGAAGACAGAGAAGAGAAGTGAACAAAAATTAGTTTTTTAATGCAAGAATTGTTCAGGAATTATTACAATTTTTTTTTGTGTTTTTCTCCGCAGTACTGTTGAAAGAGAACAAAAAATTCCCTAATGAATGAACCTATTTAATCTCTCTCCCTCTTCATTTTTATTTTTTATTTCAAATTTAAACCTCAATAAAAAAAATTACTCACTTTCTTTATAATCCATTTTTATGCTTTAAACTTAAGTCTCAGTGTGCCATACTTGTTTCCACTCATCAGAAATAGTCATTTATTATATTTTTCACAAATATCTCATGATAATTATGCTTAATGTTTTGATTATGATAATAAATTATTGTTTGTGCAGGGCGTGTATTCTGTTGCAGAAGACTTCGTTGCAGAGCAATTAAGATCAGTGCTTTCTGATATGCAGGTTAATGTGGTATGTTTCATAGTAATGTTTGCCACCAATTTTTGTGCTTAATGTGGTATGTTTCATAGTAATGTTTGCCACCAATTTTTGTGCTTTGTTGATATCAAATTATGAGAATGTTTTATTATGGTTTATTTCCTTTTACGGGCATTTAAATTTTGGCCGACAGAAGGGGCTTAGAAAGGATTGCTTATTTATGAAATATAACAAGTTATTGTTAACAATGAAAAATTGAAAAATAGGAAGGATATTTTAGATATTCATAGCAATATTGAAGGTTTGAAAATATTGGACATAAAAGAAAAACTTTAACATGTAATTGAGAACAATGTTCTTTATGCAGATTTTATAAGATTACTTTTTTTTATTATTGATAATATCTTTCCTTATTCTATTTGTGTGTATATGTGTGTGCACACATTTGTTTATATCAAGAATATAATTTAATAAAAATGTAATCCTTTACAATTCTATCTCTTTTAACTTGGTATCCTAATACAGGATTATACTTGCCTTTGGCCACTTCATCGGCCTCTTCATTGCTAGCCAACTTGGAGACATTGTTTTCAACTATCAAAGCACTTGGCCTCCTTTCTTTTGAGCAAATCTTTAAACCGATTTCTATTCCACAACAAATCTTTACACCTTTATTATTTCCTCTAGTCTCATGCCAACAGTCTTTGCCAGATTGGCACCCTAGTTGGCCCTTGCTAGCCCATGTACATCGGCTCCATACTCAGTTGGCACTAGTTAATCCACTACATTAAGCTACTTGCTAGCTCACCTTTGTTATTCTCTCCATTCCACCTAATTGATTCACAGGATCATTTTTAAAATCTCACTAAATCATGTAGCTAATTGTAGGCTCATCTAATTGTAATTAAGCATGTAGCTAATTTTTAGTCCCTAAAATTTGTGTCTTATATGCTAGAAGATCTATCAGATTTGTATAAGTTCAACACAAGTGATGTGATGAAATACTATACTAATCATTTCCAATTCTTCTCATGGTATTGGGGACTTGAGATTTTCTTTTCTTTGCATCTCCATTAGTTGTAGTCTTCATCAATGCTTTGCCATGATTTTGTAGAGTTTTCTTCTTTTCACCAAATTGTTTAATAACTGTAGTGGTTATCGTTGTGATCGTGTTTCTATCCTTTTTTATTCTTTTGCAGCCATTTACCAGCATGGTTTCCATTCCTATGGAAAATAACAATAAGTATGTCCTCTTCGTCTTAG
>NW_018219057.1:1299-2318 GCF_001263595.1 Phalaenopsis equestris | reverse complement strand
AAGATCAAATATTTGAGGTCCGATAATGACACAAACTACACAAATTCACAGTTTCATAAGTTCTGTGAGGAGCGAGGGATTCAGAGGCACTTTTCAGTGCGCAAAACACCACAACAGAATGGTGTGGTAGAAAGGATGAATAGAAAGGATGAACATGTCCTTAACTGAAAGGGCAAAGTGCTTAAGACTGAATGCAGAGCTTCCTAAGAGTTTTTGGGCAGAGGCTGTGAATATGGCATGCTATCTCATTAATAGACCACCTCGAGCATCATTAGGTGGCAAGGTCGCAGAAGAGGTATAGACAGATGATCTAGTTAAATTCGATCATTTATGAATTTTTTGTTGTCCTTCTTATGTGCATGTACCTGGAGATGAAAGATCAAAACTTGATGTAAAATCCAAGATGTGCATCTTTCTGGACTATAAGAAAGGTATGAAAGGATACAAGTTTTAGGATCCAATTACAAAGAATGTGGTGATCAACAGAGATACAGTTTTTGATGAGCAGTTTATGTTACAGCAGAATCAAGACAATGTGTCAGAGAAGAGTTATAGTTCAAAGGCAGTGCAGATGGATTTAGAACAGCAGCCAGTAGCTTCTGAGAGAGGGGAAAGTTCAAATCCAACAACTGGTGATTCTATTACAGATGATCTGCAGAATTACAATCTAACCAGGGATAGACAGAGACGCACCAATGTAAGGCCTCCTAGCAGATTGGGTTATGAAGACTTGGTCTCTTGTGCACTTCTCATCAACAATGATGATCCAACCACTTTTCAAGGAGCAATCATTAGCCAAGAGAAAGAAAAATGGATGGGTGCAATGGTTGAGGAGATGAAGTCTTTGCAGAAAGTAACACATGGGAGCTAGTTCAGTTTCTAGAGAGAAAGAAGGCTATTGGGTGCAAATGGGTCTACAAAAGGAAACCAGCAGTATCAGAAAAAGAAGGGGAAAAGTTTAAGGCTTGACTGGTCGCAAGGAGATTTTCACAGCAGAAGGGGATAGATTATGATGAAAT
>NW_018219057.1:0-508 GCF_001263595.1 Phalaenopsis equestris | reverse complement strand
TTTTCAGGTATCTGAAGGGTACTGTAGGACATGGAATAATTTTTGGCAGTCAGCAGAATGATCATTCAGTTGTGGGGTATGTTGATTCAGACTATGCAGGTGATTTGGATGGCAGGAGGTCTACAACTGGGTATGTGTTTACTCTTGGTGGAGGGCTTATATGTTGGAAATCAACAATTCAGTCTATTGTGGCATTATCTACAACTGAAGCTTGGTACATGAAAGTAGCTGAAGCTGTTAAAAAAGCCTTATGGCCTGTTGGGCTAATAAAGGAACTGAGCATTGAGCAAGGTGGAGTTCAGTTGCATTGTGACTGTCAGAGTGCTATTTATCTAGCTAAGAACCAAATGTACCATGCGAGAACCAAGCACATTGATGTCACGTATCACAAGATTTGAGAATTGATTGCTTTTGGGGAGATACTATTGCAGAAGGTTCATATTGATGCGAATGCAGCTGATATGTTAACCAAGCAGTTACTATCAACAAGTTCATGCATTGCTTGGAC
>NW_018219056.1:420-813 GCF_001263595.1 Phalaenopsis equestris | reverse complement strand
CTAATGATGCCCCTCACAGAGTTCCAAAAACCTCGGTTCATGAGGTCTTTGGACTTTTTGAGGAAGATCCTGAATTTACAGGGGATCGTGATCTTTTCTACTTTGCTGTAGACCTCTTCCGTGATTCCCTCCACCGAGGCTTCTTCACAGCACTGAGCAAAGAGCGACGATTGGAATACATACGCTATTATTATAACCGTCGTGACTTGTGAAGTTTAGCTCCTCATTAGTTCACATTGTGTTTGTTTATGATTTGGAAACTAGACTGCTGCACTTCATTCCATCTATGATTACTCCTGATAGTACACTTTTTCATTTGTGGTTGTTCGTCATTTTTATGAAACTGATTTAACTTCATTCCAAATGATTTTTAAGTTATTTGTTTTCCAATTA
>NW_018219056.1:0-268 GCF_001263595.1 Phalaenopsis equestris | reverse complement strand
GATTGGAGACAAATGGATGGGAGAAATGATTTCAGGACACCCAACGAGATTTCAAAACATCTTCCGCATGTCCCAGGGTGTTTTCAGTGATCTATTATTAGATCTAAAAACATCCCATGGACTTCACGGATCTTCTAAGACAACAGACAGTGAAGTATTGGGCATAACACTTTATATTTTATCACAGAACGAGTCAATGCGGTGAGCCATGGAACGCTTCCGACACTCATCTAAAACAATAACCAGATATTTCTCAGTTGGTTTGAGT
>NW_018219055.1:0-795 GCF_001263595.1 Phalaenopsis equestris | reverse complement strand
CCTCTCCCATTCTCTAACTTTCTCTCCCATCTATCACTCTCTCCTCAATTCCCTTCTCTCTCTTATCACTTTGTCACTCTCTCTCTATCACTCTCATTCAATCTACGACAATTCTCTATCTCTCCTCTCTCTTGATCTTTCACTTTCTCTCACTCTGCTTTAGTTGGCTCACCATCTTCTCTCCCTTTTATATTTTGCACTCCCTCCTTCTCTCTTTATCTCTCTCTATCCCTCCCTTCCTCTCTCTCCCTCTCCCTTCTCTTGCTTACTCTTCTCCCTCATTTTTATGCTTACACTGTCTCTTCGTCTCTCTTCTTCTCTCCTTTTTCTCACTTAAAAAGTCTCACTCTGTTTCTCTATCTCTCACTCTCACTCTCCATAACCTCCTCTCCCTCTCAATTTTACACTCTCTGCCTCTCTCTCATCCTCTTCAATTCCCTACCTCTACATCGCTATCCTTCTCTCCGCTTCTTTCCTTTATTTATATCTCTCTCCCTTTTTCTCGCCCTCCCTCTCTCTCTCCAACTCTCTAAGTCTCATTCTTGTCTTTTTCCTCTCTCTCTCTTTCCTATTGCCCTTCTTCTCTTACTCTCCCTCCCTCTCTGCCTACCTCTCTCTATCATTTTATGTTTTTCTTCCCTCTCTCTCTTTCACTCCCTCCATATTTCTCTCACTCTTGCTCCTCTCTATCTATCTCATCTGCATCTAGCTATCTCTTTCACCCTATCTTAATCATGTCTTCCATCAATATCTCACTCTTTCTCATTTGCTCTTATCTTTTTCTCTCACTAATTC
>NW_018219054.1:0-360 GCF_001263595.1 Phalaenopsis equestris | reverse complement strand
GAAGACCCAAATGGGTTTTCCATTGGTCCATGGCTTACTTTTGATAGTTAGTTCCCCAATTTATCCCAAAATACTCAACCTGGCCTTTTGCCTCTAAACCTACCCAAATCACCTAAAAACCCCAAAATCCCAAATTTGGTCAAAATTCCCAAATTTATCCAAAATACCCAAACTTATTCAAAAATCATTTAAAATCTTTTGAAAACACCCAAATTACCCAAAATCACCAAAAAATGCCAATTACCAAAATGCCCCTGGGCCCAAAATATCAAAAATTCTAAAAATTCCCAAAAATTCCCAAAATATTCCAAATATTCCCAAAATGTTCCAAATATTCCTAATTTCATTTTTCTCAACTAC
>NW_018219053.1:7190-8617 GCF_001263595.1 Phalaenopsis equestris | reverse complement strand
TACTATATTGCCTAAACTACATAAATTTTTTTAAATTTTACTAATTATATAGAAAAATCTCAAATTTTAGGGTGAGCAATTGATCACCTAAATATAAAATAATTCTGCCCTTGGTAACAAACAAGTACATTTTATTAAAGGAATATTATGGATGTGTTTATGTAAAGAAATGTAGTGAGCATTCCATAGAGATTATTAGTGGAGCAAAATTGGGAAACATATATGAGATTCTTTTTCATAGAGGGAACACAAAGAACATGGTTTAAAACAAAGTTGATGAGCTCTAGATTAGTTGGTATGATGAAATTTTGGTTTGGTTTAAGGTTGAAGGTGGTGTGCTTTTTGTAGTTGTGGGAGGTATAGTTGGGGGAGGTAGATGTTTTTATGCAGTTGTTACTTTCTTTTTTCGTAGGGTTTGCGGTGGCCGTCATAGATGAGGAGATTGTATTTTTACTTCAACTTTGAGATGAGTTTCAAAATA
This sequence comes from Phalaenopsis equestris, assembly GCF_001263595.1. Classification (NCBI taxonomy): domain Eukaryota; kingdom Viridiplantae; phylum Streptophyta; class Magnoliopsida; order Asparagales; family Orchidaceae; genus Phalaenopsis; species Phalaenopsis equestris. The sequence goes on along the minus strand of NW_018219053.1, from coordinate 8,136 downwards.
TATAAGCCTATTCGTGAATCTCTTCAAATGTTATTGGTGTCTCATACACATGCATAGAAGAACAATTTATTTTGTACAAATCATCAAGTCATGCTAGAATTTTTAATGCGGGATCATCTTCATCAATAGGGTAGCAAAACATGACTAATTCTTCAAAAATAAATTTGATATGTTGCATAAATGTTGACTTTTATTTCATTCATAAGAGAGCAAAGATCTTCTTTAAGTTATGTAAGATGCCGTCAAGATGGTTTAGCATAGGTATTTGCAAGTGTTCCATGCCTCTTGAGATGTACGTGATTAGGCAATGAATGGAATTAAGGTTGGAGAATTGAAGTCGATAATAACACTAAGAATAAGTTGGTCCTGACAGATCTATAGTGAGTATAAAAGATTAGAAATATTTTCACCACTAGCAGTGTTTATAGTTTTTATTCCATGGCACTCAAAATTCCTAGTTATTGCTTTCCCAGTTTATGGGAAAATAATATTTATTGTTTCCTTAATTTAATATCCTAGTTATTGTTTTCCTAATTTGATGAGAAAATAATATTTATTGCTTTTTTAATGTAATTTCTTATTTATTACTTTCCCAATTGGGATGGAAATACAGTAATGTAAGTTGTCATTTAATGGAGTAATGAGAAAAAAGAAGGGAGTTTTTCTTTGGTTGTTAATTTAATTTTCTTTCGATTACCATTGGTGAGTCTTCCAACACTGTAAAGTGATTTTACATTAGTCATCTCTTGAGATCAATGAGATAGTGAATTAAGAGAACAACGCCAAGAAGCCAAACTTCTTTGATCGCCATCTCAGTTAAAAATGAGAAGATCTCCCTGTCCAAAAATGCTAGGTTGGAGCTTATGTACAAACACTGATTAAGGTTAATGAACAAGGAAGCGTTGTGAACTATACCAGTTGTTGTGGTATATATATATATATATAT
>NW_018219053.1:0-7041 GCF_001263595.1 Phalaenopsis equestris | reverse complement strand
GCACATATGCTTGACAGGAGAACAATATTTGAAGCAAAAAATAGAACGAGAAAATTTACACCAGAAAACAGCAACACAACGAAACACACAGATTTACATGGTTCGACAAATTGCCTACGTCCACGGAGTTGCAGAGGATTTTACTACTTGAGTAATTTACACCAGTCGATCGTCTCGACTTACAAGAGAAATCTCTCGTTTCGTTGCTCACTCTTCTTCTCTCTCTATTCTTCTCTCTCTACACCAAGATATACTGAAAAAACTTTATAACAAGATACACCGAAGAAGATAAACTTAGAAGAGAAATAAAACCAATTTCTCTTCTGCCACAAGCCACCAAGAAGAAGCCAAGGGAGAACAATCTTCTTATTCTTCTTTCTTCTTCCTTCTACAGCAAGGAACTACTGCTTGCACTCTCCTTCCTCTATCCTGTGGAAGCCCGAAGAAGAACACAAAAAAAATTGTGACTTAATCTGAAGGAGAACTTGCTCTCTTGATTTTTTTCCTCTTTTGTTCGCATCTTAAAAGAGGCGAGGGGCAAGGTCGTTTCACGATCCTGGAGGCGGGAGCTGCGGTTTTCGCGAAACAGTGAAGAATCACGACTTGTCGCGATCTAAGCGGGAGGTGAGAACAGTTCCTATTGGGCTCCACACAAAAAAATCTCTCACTTGGAGATCGATACACTGACTTCAACGTATTCTTCCTCAAACTGATATCCTCCACTGGCGGTGTCGTCTTTTTCTTCAAATGTGAATCATCCACCTCTGCAACTCAAAGCCTCTGTCTTCACTCCAGAACACCAACTGAAGCTGCGCACAACTTCAGTTTCTCAAGAATAACACCCTCAATCAACATATCAACAGAGTCCACATAACTTTGCACCTCCAAGCTATTTCTTGAATTACTCTTGTCTCTGCTTACAACTCCCACTGCATGGGCAATATCCTGTCTCTGCTGAAAGCCTTTTTCAACAAGTCTAGCCTTGTACCTATTACTGACATCATGCTCAGACTTCATCTGGTACACCTACTTGTTGTGTAATGTCTTCTTCCCTGTGGAAGTTCTGCCAACTCCCACTTGCTCGAACTTTCATCTTGCAAGGTTTCTTAATTGCTTTGTGGTTCTCCATCACTTGTCTGTGGAACAATAGGAATGAGTGCCCCAGACCCACTCTCTTCTTCACTTTCATCATCAAGCAATAGTACATCATGTACTTCTTCAGATACCATATTTGCGCTATCATTCTCCATTTTCTTAAGATTCTTGCAGTTTCTCTTTATGTGGCCAGCCTTGCTACAATTCCAGCAGATTGCCTGCTGATCAGACTTTAATTTTGATCTCCCTTTATTTGAGTTTATATCCTGTCATCTCCCTCTGAAATCAACATTCAGTGTCGAATCTTTCATGCACACCTCCTCAACCAAAATTAAATCACGAATATCATCACATTTCAGTTTAGATTTACCTACATAGCTGATAACTGTCATCCTCATGACTTCCCAACTATTTGACCATGATGCCAACAATATTAGTGCATATATCTCATCATCAAAATCAATGTCAACATGCGACAATTGATTTGTGATAGTATTAAAATCATTCAGGTGTTGAGCAACAGAAACACCTTCCGCCATCTTCAAATTGAATAACTTCTTCATCAAGTACACATTGTTATTTACCGATGACTTTTCATACATACCTGATAAGGCTGTCATGAGATTTGTAGTCGTCCTCTCCTTGACGACATTGTGCAACGGACCTCTATAGGGTTAATCGAATAACCCCCAGAACTTGTTGATCCAACAAATTCCAGTCAACCTCATTCATCATTTCAGGTCTTTTCCCAAAAAATAGAAAATGAAGTTTCTTCCCATAAAGTTTCTTTATCTACATCTTCCAATAATCAAAATCTGTGTCATCAAACTTCTCGATTCTTGAAACCTTCACTTCATCTGCAGTCATCATTCTTCCTCAGATCTGAAACGTCTCTGATATCAATTGTTGCAAACTATACACCAGTTGTTGTGAGATATATATAGATCAAACATGAGAACGATCTTTGAAGTAAAAAGTAGAATGAAAAAATTCACACTAGAAAATATTAACACAGCGAAACACACAGATTTACGTGGTCCGACAAATAGTCTACGTCCACAGAGTTGCAGATGATTTTACTACTTGAAGAATTTACACCAGTAGATCGTCTCGACTTACAAGATGAATATCTCACTTTGTTGCTCACTCTTCTTCTCTCTCTGTTCTTATCTTTACACCGAAGAAACTTTACACCAAGATACACCGAAGAAGATAAACTTACAAGAGAAATAAAACAAATTTCTCTTCTGCCACAAGCCACCAAGAAGAAGCCAAGAGAGAACAATCTTCTTCCTTTTGCCGCAAGGAACTACTGCTTGCACTTTCCTTTCTCTATCTTGAGGAAGCCCGAAGAAGAACATAAAAAATTATGACGTAATCTGAAGAAGAACCTGCTCACTTGATTTTCTTCCTTTTCTGTTCGCAACTTAAAAGAGACGAGGGGCGACGTCATTTCGCGATCTTAGAGGCGTGAGCAGCGGTTTGCGCAAAACAGTTAAGAATCGCGACTTTTCGCAATCTCAGCTGGAGGCGGAAGACGGGAGCGGTTCCTATCAGGCTCCACACTAATAGCTAACAAGAAGTTGTCATCTACGGGTGCACCAAATAGAGATTTTTCATTTTAAATAACTTTTCTAACTTCTTTCCTCCTTCCACCAGCCATCCAAAACTAGTTAGACACTCCTAACGAAGATTCAAAATGTGTCCAATTAATGCTCTATCTTTCGTGAGAATGAATGACAGAGGCAAAGGACAAATATGGGCAATATACCACACAATTCGTATGTTTTTGCATATCCAACAAACGTTAATTTCGTACATATATATGTACATGAAAAATATATTATATTTCAAAAAAATTAAAATAATGATATTTTTAACCTAACAAGAATAATTTGGATGATGTAAATATAAAATGTAAAATTTAGGTGCTAATAAATAAATACATTTTAATAGTTTGAATGTAAATGTCCGATGTTAATGATCTTATTTCAAGCAGTTGGGGTCGACTTAAAATCCGCTCGAAAAAAATTCAATTAAAAAGTTTGGCTCGTAACTCGGCTCATTTATTTTGATATGATCTCAATCTAAGCCAAAATTCAAATTAATTTTCAAGCTGAATTCACTAAATACACAACTCTAACATTAGCTACTAATCTGATTTCGAGCCGAGTTAGAAATCAGCTTAAGAAAAATAATCTTAAATTTGAACTCGTATTATTATTTTTCAATCAAACTAAAATTTAAGTTAATTTTTAAGTGATTAATGATCCGGAATCTAAATTCACAGCCACAAGTGCACGAGTTGTGAGAGCCTGTTTCTGTAGTTATAGAAATTGCAAATGTTCGGACTTCAAAAGGATAAAATTGGCATTCCCTTTTGGATAAATATGACGGCAAAATTTCCAAATCGGCCAGCATAATCATACCCCTGAAGCCATATCGGGAGTGTTGTCCCATCAAACTCGGCTAAACATCACGATTTTTAAGGCAGCAGAACATTTAAATTTTGAATTCATTTTACTGTTTGTAGGCCGACACGTAACACGTCATCAGCATCTGGTGCAACGCGGAAAGCTTTTCACTGGCCACCGCATTCGCCAATTCTTTCTTTCGGGCCGATATTTTAAAACCCTTTTGTATATTTTATTTTTAAACTTTTGCAAAATGTAGATCCTTCTCAAATAGGGCTGTCAAATCGACTTGTTGTTCGCGAACAGCACGAGTTCAGCTCGTTAACGAGCCGAACACGAACAACACGAATAATATTTGTTCGTTCGTTTTGGCTCGAAATGTTACTAATAAATTATATATATCTTTGATGAATAGTATTTTTAAAAAATTTAATTAACTATAATGCTGCAAAGATTTATAATCAATTAAAAGTATTAATGAAGAAAATAGAAATAAAACTTATTAAATTAGATTTAAATAATGTTTAAAATCTTGTCCCAATTCTTAACATCTTATGACTATGTGATTAGGGTTGTTAGAACGACTCTTTGTTCGTGAATGACTCTGTTCGGCTCGCTAAGCAAACGAGCCGAACACGAACACACTTTTTGAGCTCGAAATATAAACGACACCCCTATTCTCAAAGAAAAAAAAATATTACTTAAGAATAAAATAGATATAATTAAATATAAATTTAATGATATTTAGATAGTATTGATGATATTATGATGTAAAATATCATTAATATTATTAAAATACCACCAATTTATTTGTACTGATTTCATATGTAAGAGACGGTGGGCTTGATTTGATGATGTTTTGTTGTTAAAATTTTCTATTTAGAAGTAACATTCAAATATGTGAGTTTGAATACACCTCTAAAAATATGAGAGAAGCACTGAACAGACGAGTGAAATCAGATATTTCTATGTATCTAACACAGAATGTACGGCAGAAAGCGATGACATCGTCGCATTCATAATTTCATCAAAGCCTCCATTGTGGTGGAAGCGAACTCTGATGAACCCGCTTTCATTCAGATATAACCTAAATCCTTATCACTTCCACCTCTTTAGAGCGAAATAACTGTATGGTTTGAAGCTTGTTAACATTCCCTAATTTAAAAAGGATAGCAATGAGTTGATAAATTTATAAATCGTTATAATCTTTTTTTAACTTTATTTTACAGGTTCGTCTGATTCACTCAAAGTTGCGAGTCTGATAACACAATTAGGTGCTTCAAATTAACTTATTCTGTAAATCTAATTCATGCAAGTAAAGCCACATGTTCAATATGATTTTCATTGACTTGGAATCCAATTTTGACTATTCACGTCAACATAACTTATGTTGGACCCTATAGGATCATGCCATGGTTTTTGCTGCCGTGGCATCCCTATAGAATGGCTTATCAGCAATGGCCTCTGCCTTTCGACTCACTAGGGTGAAGGGGTGGACTCTAGACATCGCTGCCAGGGTAGGAGGTTCTATTTATAATTGATATAGAGGTTAGTGCACATATGCTTGACAGTTCATTTTAAACTACAGAATCTAACGAGCCTCCTAGAGTACTCATTCTTGAAACAAATATGAGAAATTGAGAATCCATGTCAAGCTCCTTGATTTATCCTTGTGATTTTCTCCTCCAACTTTGCTAGTTTTTGCTTATTGGTTACGAATTCTTGGTTTTTAGTTTTACAGAAATCTTACTTGCAAGTCTAATAAGATTTTAGATATTAAACGAAATAAGAAAAAAAGAGTAGAGAGAGAAAATGAGAGATGAAGAAACAAAGAAATAAAGGAATTTTGATAATTTTATTGCCAACATAAAATGCTTATAATGACTCACATCCTCTAGAACTACTCTTCCACCATATATTTAACGGGATTTAAGCACTCACAAGAAGCTATATCTTAACCTTTATATACAAATGATTAGAAAATATATAATAAAACAGTTACAGACACATGAACATATAAATCAAAATTCCAATAAATAGACATTAACAATCGAGTGATTAGGAGTTGCTGACTGGATATATGAGGTCATAAGACATCTAGAAGGAATGATGAACTGCTGATGAAATTGCTAGTTTGAGATGAGTGCGGGAAAGTAGCTCCTGTTGATTTGGTGAGCAAAAAAGAGGCGAGCATTCTTCTAGCCGAAGAGATTGACCCGAGCAAGCCCGCTACGATTATGGATGAATGTAATTAGGCCTTTGTCAAATGCACCTTGAGCTTGCAGAGTTGAGGCTTTAGAATAGTCAGATATGCATTTCAAAATCAAATTAACCAAGTATTCTTGCATGATGTAAGCATAAGGACTTGTTTTTAAGCATTAAATAAATTACAAATTTTGCATAACACGCATAGACAACAGCATTATAAAAAATAGTTCGCAAGCCATGAATTATGGACACAAGCTGCCTACAGTGTAACTACTTATAAATAACTAAAGCAACAATTAACTTTATGTTATGTGTAAAGCTAAAAACTTTATTAATAACTAAAGCAACAATTAACAATAACAAAATAAAAAACAGGTCGATTGCTTAACTTGATTTCCTATTTAACCAAACTAATGCTTCGAACATGAGTTCTATTGCCTAGTAGGAGCAGAAGTGTTTGATTATACATTTCCCCAACATAGACAATATTAATCCAATTCTTGATTAATAAATAGCACTTAATTCCTATGTATTTACATATCTAACAACTAAACTTTAATTTTCACATATATGCCACCTTAAATGTACATGAAAAGGGGGTTGGTCTAAACAAAACAAAGTTAAAGTGTTCGATATGTAAATACATAAAAATGGGTGGATGCATGTAAATGGGGGTATATGGATAATGCCCCCAAAAAAAAAAAAAAAAAAAAAAACTTACCTGGACAGATACAAAATTTACCAGTAAAGCTTCAAGAAATTGCTGATGCTAAGTGTGATTTTAGAATAACCTTTTTCCTTACTGAATACATAGATAAATCACCTATAAATAGACGAGTACAAGAGATAAAAGGAGGAAAGAAATCTTCCTACAATTAAGTAATTCCTATAATTAAGGAATAAACATAAATACCTATAATTAAGGAATTACCCTTTTTATACCATGACAAAATATAGCAAGTACTAAATAGAATAACGTAAATAATAATGAGCATAATTCCACACTCCCCCTCAAGGTGGGTTGTACAAATTGTACATGCCCAACTTGTTGGTTAGCTCATCAAAATTGGTCTTAGGGAGAGCCTTGGTGAGAATGTCTGCGGTTTGGTTTCTAGAAGGAGTATAGACCACTTCAATGATTCCATTGTCCACCTTCTCTGCAATGAAGTTTCTATCAATCTCGATGTGTTTCGTTCGGTCATGATGAACAAGATTCTTGGCGATACTGATTGCAGTTTGATTGTCACAGAACATCTTGATAGAATTTTCTCCCACAATTCCAAGTTCCCTGAGAAATCTTTTGATCCACATTTCTTCACAGATA
>NW_018219052.1:0-6854 GCF_001263595.1 Phalaenopsis equestris | reverse complement strand
TGATCAGAAGCGGCTACTGTCGATCGACATTGGTTTCCTAATATGAGCTGAATCTGACGACCTTTCTGATGTTTGGAAGCCATATTTTGATCATTCAAGGCTTTTCGTGGTTCGAACGAAGTCATAAACCCTTCGACGGACTTTTTTAGAAGTTTAACCCTTGTGGGGTCTGGTGTCCCTGGTGAGCACGCCCGAAACTAAGGCTTCCTCTAGGCGCCCAAAGCGGTTGAACTAGCGTGACCAAGCCAACCTCAGGTGTGGCCAAGCCGGCTCAATAGAGCCCCTGTTGAAATTATGTCGAAGTGCGTGTGACCGTGCCCAAAGCCGCTACAGGCTGCGAGCGTCTCTAACTGGCGTGATCACACCAGCCCTACAGAGTTCCCAACATATTTACACCGGGCGCGGGCGTGACCACACCACTTCAGCTAGTTTGCAACCTTTTTACGCGTCGGTCCCCAAATTTTCGCTGACAAAATTTCCGCTGGGAAGAAATTGTACCCCGCCGAATGAGCCATTTTTAACCGGTTTTAAGCCTAAAATGGTATCTAGAGTTACCCGAGCTAACTCATAAAGAGGCAAAAGATCAAATCTAAGCATGGAGCCAAAGAATAACTGGCTTCTCGGGGGCAGAAGACGAGAATCTCTGGCCTTCGCGAACCTTCGCGAGCTCCGGACTTGGGAACGCTTCGAGAGCATTGAGCAAGGAGTCTTCAGAAAGGAGCTTAGAGGAGGACTCTCTTCTCCCTCAAGGAGAAGAACATAAATGAGGCCAGCTTTTTCACTTCTTCCTACTTCTCTTAACCTCCACCGGTTCCTTCTTCCTCCCTTACAACTCTATGTTGAGCCCGTGAATATCCTCTCCGATGAGGAAAAAAATCATTGGCATTTTCGTCGTCCTCTCCGGCAAGAGAGCCTCCACTTTGGAGAAAGAGATTAGTGGCGTCTTCATCATGCTCGTCGCGAAGGAACTAGGGCAAGCCCATAAAACGCGTCATCAACCACCGCGTCGTGAGAAATTATGAAAGCCTTCGCTCTTCCTTTCTAGCAAGGCTCTAGGCTTTGTGTTAGAGATGATAGGATAGGTTTTGTGCTAGAGGAAGCCCCATAAGTTAGGAGTTGTTTGATTCCCCTACGAATCCTTGTGAGCTTTCTCCATACCCCTAGTCATAAATCTGAAAGTCGAGATTCTTGAAATCTCGTAGTTGCACCGGCGGTTTCGTTCTCATGATGGAGAGAACAAAATCGACTTCTTGGATCTAGAGAACGAAAAATCTCAAGATTTTGATGTTCCCTAGGCCATGAAAGTTTTCTATTACGAAAATTTTTCATGTCGGGCAAATGGAGATAGACCGTCCGTCACTCCGCTCGACGATCGGTTGATATACCTCATTACCATCCTACCTTAGATCCCCTGTGAGAAGGCTAGGACGAGCATGACTCGCATCGAAAACAATTGGATCTTTCATATTGTATGTATTTGCATTCATGTCATATACACTGCATGATTTTTCAAAATATGCATCAAAAGGTCATTTCCCCGCCCGATCGCCTACACCGGCTCGATCGGCCATCTTTCCCGTCAACCTGATCGATCGACACCGCCATTGGCTCGATCGGTCAATTGACCCCGTTGTCTGTAGACATGATCAATCAGTGTCGCCACCGACCCGATCGGTCAATCGCCCCTATTATCCGTCGACATAATCTATCGACGAACATCGACCCAATTGGCAATCGACCACCTTCCCGCCTACAACCCGTCTACAAGATCGATGGATCACTACCGACCCGATCAATCAATCGACCTTTCTTCTGTCGATTCGATAGATCGACCGTCAATGGTCTGATCGACGATCGACCAATCTCACTGATTGTTGTATTTTTGCATGTGTTTTGAGTTGTCAACAATAACACATTCACTCTTACATTTGCACTAGCACACTGTTGTGCACCCGTGAGCATATGTCCTCATATGCTCATAGCATGTATCTATGCCACTTGGGCACAATATTTTGTACATCTGCTTCTTGACATCCTCATATGTCATCGTGCACCACAGCATGTGTTTGCACTTTTGCACACTTGCATGTTTTCCTGCATTACATCATGTACGTTCATATGTTGCATGTTTGAAATGTTCCTTTGAGTCAGTGTTCTCACACACAATACATTCACTTGTCTTCTTCAGGGATTTCTATAATGTTTATCTTTTTTGACCTTCTTTCATTCAAGAAGGCTTTAATATAAGGTTTTTTTGGTCTTCCAGATTTCAGATTTCTATCAGGAAAGTCGTCGGCATCCGTTTCCCCTTCGATGGTTGTATCTGACAACAAGTGGTGCTCCGGTTGTATCTCGTCTGATGTGGTGACATTCTCCAAGGGTTCGAGTGGTACTCCAGTTGTAGCTCAATCCCGTTTGGATATTTATTTCAACTCCTCCGAAACCCCTTTACAGCCATTCCCCTCACTGTCACAGCCCCCAGACAGCCCTCCCTTAGTTGTCCTGTAGCCCACCACCCTTCCCTTCATCATTGTCATCATCATATTCATTGCAACCACCCGGAAAACATCCTCCTCATGGTTTTCCTGCAACCACCTACCAACTAGCTCCCTCCCCCCCTGCTGCCATCCCTCGTTGCCGCCTTCTAGCACCCAACCAACCCCTTTCCTGCTATCTCTCTAATGTCCCAGCCTAACAGAATCCCTTCCCCCACATTCTAGTTGTTAATCCAGCCTTGCCAAACCAGTTCTCTGCCACCTAATCACCGTCCCAGCCCAAACCCTCACACCGCAGTTCACAACCCCCAACCTTCTCTCTGCAGTCAACCAACACTCCCTTTCACTTCTCGGCCGCACCCATGGCCAACTCACAACCACTTCACCAGTCACCACTCTTGGGATCAGTTTTTATTGAGTTTGGTAGTGTTGTGTGTTTATTGTTGTATTTCCTTTTCGTTGTGAACTTGTAACTGCTTATTTGCTTTGAATAATAATATTTATTTTTCAGTTGTGAGTTGGGCTCACTTTAGTATCATTTTCTCTTCCTTGCACTTGATACTTTTATTCACAACCTTCGAAGTAGAAGCCTTATTTTTACTTGCTTTCTCTTTGCAATCAAATACTGTCATATTTTTTTCTTCTCATAGATCATAACAATACCCTTATTGGCCATCGGTTCATTTGGAACTGTGATCTGCAATCCAAATTTAATGGGAAAATTGTAAAATATTCACTCAATCTATCAATTGAATAGAAAAAATTCCATGCCGTCTTAAAAAGAAGAGAAAAATAAGGCCATTTACATGGCATCCAACCTCAGCAAGGGATAACCATAACTCTAGTGACTTCCCAGTAATGAAGCTACGGTTACAAAAATAAGTGGAACCTACATGTTTCTTTATTCAGAAAATAGAAACATAGGATATAGGGATCAAACATATTTTGAAGTTCATGATGCAGCCAAATTTTCACAAAGTGAGAAGAGATTCCATCATAAAACACTCCAATCAATTATAAGATATTTGGCATGAGATGGATCATGATCAATCAATCTAAAAGAAATGCAGAAAAGATACAACGCTCTTCAAAATGGTTGCTTAAAAAAATCAAATTTATGATTTTTCTTGTTGGATTAAATGTTAAATTTGAAATTGTAATGATGTAATTTTTTTAACATGAGAATTTATCTTCCCAAAATGATGTCGTTACCATCATTCAAACAGAAGAAGGGATGAGAGTTATGTCTATCAATAAGCCCAACGTTTGGCCTTACTAACTAAGGATGCTAACATCAAGTACTTAAATTCCAAACTCTTTTCTCTCAAGGAGCACACGTAGCCAATCCTAACAATGATGCTAAAGAAAAAAAAATGCTTGGAATTTCATGAAAACTCTCTCAAAGAGCACAAGTAGCCAATCCTAACAATGATGCTAAAGAAAAAAAAATGCTTGGAATTTCATGAAAACTCTCTCAAGGAGCACAAGTAGCCAATCCTAACAATGATGCTAAATAAAAAAAAATGCTTGGAATTTAATGAAAACCCACTAAACAAAAACTAACAGAAAGAAAGGCAAATAAATACAAAATAGGCAATGAATAATACCTGTGAAAGAAAATCACACCAAAGAATTGCCTATTAAATTCCTGAAAGAAGAAATTGAAAACTTACAGGTACGACTAGAAAAGACTCTCTATGAGGGGCACTTCTCTTGCATTTCTTTTAAGTATCAGAGATACTGCCCTAGAATACTAATTTAAGAGCCACAAATCATAAGGCCAACTTCTCTCAAAAATTTATTTCATATACACCTTTTGTAAGTAATAATAAATAATTATTGGTGCTGAGCCCTTAATGATTATTGTCGGTCAAGGAAATATTATTCTAAAGAAAATCCTTCATATTTTAAAAACTTTCTATGAACTCAAATTATTCACTAACTTGTTACAAAAGCTAAGCACATATTCAAAAGACAGTGCTATACTTTACCTTTCAAATTGTACATTTAGAAAGCAAGAGAAAGATGATTGAACTATTTAAGATGATCTCTATCATCTCAAAAAATTCAATGAACAAGAAAGTTCCACACAATTCATCTTTTTTCTCTCCCTTTTGAGACATTTTATGTATCATTTAGGGTGGCTCGTTGTTTGGGAAGGCCACAGGACTGCAACAGGGGAAGACATTGAGGTGCAAATCCGAGACATGCAACCACTTGGCTCAATCTACGACAGGCTGCATTCCACCACTTGGCTCAATCTATGGCAGGCTGCATTCCACGATTTCGTTATATTTTCTTTCCGACTTTACCCCTCAACTATTTTGAATATGCCTTGTGATATTTTCAAAAACCCTCCATCTGGAGCATCAATGCATCAATGTTCTTGTTGTCGGTGTCTCTGTGCTACTGTAATTTGTTTTCTCTGTGATGATCTTTGTTTTTTTTTCTCACTCGCTCCCTACGTGGGAGCTTCATTTTCTCTCTCCACAGATAGCATTTGGCTTCATATGAGCTTTTTTTCTTCAATTTGGGTGATTTTGCGTCTGAGATTATCCTAAGATTTTATCTATGAGAATAATAGTTTTGAGTAGTTGCATCTCCTTAAGCATCCGTTCTTTGCTTCGTTGAGTCTTTGATGTTAATTGGAATGCTGAGTTGCGAGGCTTGGGTTTGAATTTGATTGTATCTTGACTTTTTTTCTTTTTTTTGTTCCGTGATTATGATATGATCATCTTATTACCTTATGGAGCATTTATTTAAGGATAATTGTGCAGTATGTCCAAACTTCTTTATAGTTTTGTGATCATGGTATGATCTTCTTTATGCAGCTTTGAGATCATGGTATGATCATGATTTTTTTCTTTTAGTTGTGTCACTTTACTCTATTAGCTCACTGCTCACTCCTCTGTGTTGAACCATAACTACTATTTAGGTGTTAGATATGTGAATACATCAGAATTGTGTGTTATGTTTGAAAATTGTTGTTTAAGCTCTCGCAGAAAGATGACATTTAGGTGTTAAATATGTAAATACATCACAATAATGTGTCATGAACAAAAATTTGTGGTGTAGCATTTAATATTCTCTTACAATATCAAGCATAAGTTTATTATTTTAATGTTAGATATGTCAAAACATTAGAATTGTGTGGTAAGTCTGCAATGTGTTTATTAAATGAACATAATGAGTCATAGTTGAGAGACATATATGACTTCGTCATATATTGGTGACAAATGAATTGGAGAGCTATTAAGAGGGCATCCAAGGATATTTCACAATATGTTTTGCATGTCACAAAAAAAAAATTTTTTGACCTTCTGCTAGAGTTGCTTTCAATATTCTCTTAAAATATCAAGCATAAGTATATTATTTTGATGTTAGATATGCAACAAATTATAATTGGTTGGTATGTTTGCAATGTGTTTTTTGAATGAATATAGAGAGTCATCTTTATGTACAAGATCATTTATGACTTCGTCATATAGGCTATTAAGAGGGCATCCAAGGATATTTCACAATATATTTTGCATGTCACAAGAAATTTTTGTTGACCTTTTGCAAGTGTTTCACACCTTCTATGGTCTCTCTTCTATGGTCTCCAATATTCTTCCAGGACAATAGGATAATAACCATGCATGGAGAATGGGTTAAAGAAAGAAATTTTTCCAGTAAACTTGTTGGATATTAAAAGTAATATTATAATAATATTACTATTTGTAATTATAATTTTAAATTTTGTGGTTCTCAGTGTTATGTGATGTACAATTTTTATGTAATATTTTGAACTTGTGACTTTTTTAGAATATATGAAATTCATTTATGTTATTATGTATGTGTTAATTCTTAAATGATTAACCTACAAAAAAACATATGTAGATAATAGAAATACGGTTTTTATTTCAGAAACAGCTGCAGCACAGCTAATACCTAATGCACAGTTATCCTAACCAAACAAACACAAGATTCACGAAGAACAGCTTCCCTGCTGCAACTTCTTCTACAGCCACTGCACAGCTGATTCTTCAAACAGCTGCAACTGCCCCCATACAGACCCTTTATCTGATAAAGAAGAGATATGACTCCAAAAATTATACATTAGCCATCCTTCTTTAGTTATCCTTAAAACTATATCTCCTTTAATATTAAAAATTTTTATTATATATTTGATAATTAACAAAACAAAAATATACAACTTTTCCAATAAGTTACAAAAGAATTCAAAGACATTTTTATCTAATTCATGGTCATATTTAAGGACGATCCTATACAGTTTACATTTCTGGAGCCCAATACTTCATGTACATTATTAAAGATTGCATTCATACGACCTGAATCTTTTTACTGAAAGTTAATATA
>NW_018219051.1:645-1177 GCF_001263595.1 Phalaenopsis equestris | reverse complement strand
CTAACCTAAATTTGTTCTTTTAAAGTGTAGGAACGTAGTTTAAAGAGTTACTACATAAATTCTTTCAAAAAGCGTCCAAATACGTTGAATTTTGGCTCAAAAGAGGTGAAATGTGCGAAGCCAGCCGCCAAAAGTCGGTCCATAGTCGTTCCGGGCGCCGTCGGCGGGCTCGAGGGCGCAGAGTCGGAGGGCTTGAGGACACTGTCGGCAAGTTTTTCTGTTATTTTTCGGTCTTCTCAGGTAAATCTCGCCGTTAGCGCCGTTTTGGGCACCGTCGGCGAGCAGACTGCGCAGCTCCACCATTTCTCTCCGTTTGGCTCGCTCCGTTTTAGCTCTGTTTCGCCCCATTTCAGTTGTGTTGTGTTCCTAATAGATAGCCCTACAACATAAGCATTAAAATAACTCTTTTTAAAGTGTAATCTAATTCAAAAATATGCAAGAAGTGTAAAAGAGATTAAGCATTGAAAGACTTATCAAAAGGTGACAGGGCAAAATTTCATTTCTTGCTCGTTTTTGCTCCAAATTACACCGT
>NW_018219051.1:0-456 GCF_001263595.1 Phalaenopsis equestris | reverse complement strand
GCCAAACCCGCCGATCTCGCAGTCGGCGGCCTCGAGGGCGTCGTCGGTGGGCCTTATAAAATATTTAATCTGGAGTCTCGGGAAAATCTCACTGTCGGCGCCGTTGGGCTTGCCGCCGGCACCCTAGTTCAAATCTTCATATTTTGGTCCTTTTCGCACCAAATTCGCTCCTTTTTGCATCTTTTTGCTCTAGTGACCATAATTCATTGTTCCTGCAACAAAATATCAAAAATAACCTTCTTTAAAGTGTAATATCATCAAAATTAGTGTAAAATAGGTATGAAAATCTCAATATATTTTCCTTTGGTCAAAATCCCTCAAACTTAACTATTACCTGCCATCAAGTAATTTTAGTACTACATAAAAGTTATGATCCATTGTAGTAAAGCTTTAGTTCAGAAATACTATAAGTTTAAATTAGGTAAATACCATAGTGAGATTTTCTGAAAAAATTCA
>NW_018219050.1:10454-11684 GCF_001263595.1 Phalaenopsis equestris | reverse complement strand
GATTTTAGAAATGAGTAAGAGAATTTACTTAAAATCTTAAGTAATGAATAAAAACTTTAAGTTAAAAGTTTTTAGTATAGAAAATAATTTATATAAGTGACTATCTTTAGTAGGAAAAATTATATTTTTGAAAAATTTAGATAATTTAGACTTTTATTTTTAATACTTAAATTTCTTTAATTAAAATGATTTTCAAAACTATTACTATATCTATAAGTAAAAGTTTTATATGAAGTCTATACTTTACGAAAGGAGAAGTGAAATTTAAAATCATTAAAGACCTATCCAGATATAGTAATCCTTGTCTGAGAAAGAAAAATAAAAATAAAAAGAAAAAGAAAAGAAAAAGAAAAGAAAAAAAATATATAAGGGAGGAGAAGCTTGAGGATTAGTACCTAATCAAAATTTGGTTCTACATTTGATCTTTTTAAAGTATAAGACTTGATAAAATCTTAAGCTTAGAAATATAATATAGTAAGTAAAATTATTTTTAATAAAAAATTTTAAGTAGAGAAAATAAAAGAACTAAAATCTAAATTTAGAGAAGTAACAATATTTTTGAATTAGATAGGAACTCATATTTTCATAGTTCTTAACAATAAAAATTTTCAAACTTTAAGTTGGTCTCGTTTACTAATTATTTTTTTCTAAATTGGACTCCTATATTTCTACATCTAAATTTTAGTAACTCCTAAATAAACTCATATACATATAATATATATTTGGTTTTTAAGGATTGAAGTGTAATTTGAGGACAAGTAATATTTTAATTTTAGGAGATTTTGATACACCTAAAATATATAGTATTTTTACACACATTTTTATACCTATTTTTGAGATATTATGTTTTAATGGAAGACATTTTTGTGTTTTTCTTGTAAAAACAAGTAAAAATGGAAAAAAATGCTTCAAGGATTGAGAAAAGATCAAAATTGGAGCAAAGAGGTAAAAACTTGTGCAAAAGAGTTTTGGCGCGTAAGCGCCAGATCCGGCGCTTACGCGTCGGTTAAACAGAGAAGGCAATGCCTAAGCACTGAGATCCCGTGATTAAGCGCCAATGGCAGTTACTAGACGAACAAAATCGTTTTCACAAAATTTGAAGAGGTTTTTACGCACCCATTGGCTTAATAGGTGAATGTAACCACCATGGACAAAAATTATCATGAAAGGATGCAACTCTTAAGAAAATACATCGAATCAAGACACATTTTGAAGAGATCCCAAGACACC
>NW_018219050.1:8743-10076 GCF_001263595.1 Phalaenopsis equestris | reverse complement strand
TTAATGTTGGAAGAAGTTGTGATGATTTAAATCCATGCACTTCATTTACTTCTTAATTTAGCCAATCCAGATGTTAAAATTTTTTGTGAGAACATGTAAGAATCGGGCTGGTATTGTCTCAGTTAATAATTGGAAAGAATCACATGAGGTTGTATGAATGAGAATGTAGTTCATATGATTGAGAGCAAATAAATAGGGAAATATTCATTGATGGGTGTAAAATTAGAGGACTTTAAAGTGACAGGTTGAAAACCCCAACTTGGTTTATTATCTTAGGTTCTGATACAAGAATATTAGTCCCTAGATTGAGGGAATTGAGGGAACTCTAGAGTGAGAGCTAGTATCTTCCCTGGCTAGCTGGTCTTCATAACTATTTAAACTTTAAATTAGTCAATGTTCTTTATAGCATCTCTAATAACGGTAAAGAAGATTATTGCTCCTATTTGGCACAACCCAATTTGCATACTTTCACAAAAGAATTCCTATACTTATTACTGATTCAAGAAAAGAAGAAAGATATTTTCATATTAAATACTTTTCTTCTACAAAAATTTTAGTTATATGTTTATTATTTCGTTAAAATATAAAAAATACTAAAAATGCTTTAATTTTAAGTTCCTACAAAAATCATTTTTAGTTTAAGTAATTATATTTTTTAAAAATAGAAAAACTTTCAAAAAGTGCACATTGCATAATTATTCCTACGGGTTCAATATTCAGGTCTGAATCAAAAAGTCTTATATTACTTGATAACGATATGTATACTTGTGTAGTATCCCAATATAAATATATATAAATTAAACAGTTAAATTCTTATTTTTCTTCAAGATAAACTTTTTGGTTTTGTTGTAAAATAAGAAAATATAAGTGAAAAATATCATCAAAAATATTGTTATACTCTGCATAAGCAATAAGTATCCAGGGATCAAGTTTTTGGCGTCGTTGTCGGGGATCAAAATCTTCAAGTAGGAATGTCAACTTCATATATCCTTACATATACAAAATATTGGAATCAGGTATCCTTCTAATGGACTAATTTATGGACTTGGACATCCATCTACCATCTTTTTGATTTGTAGTCAAGCTCAAGTGCCATATGAAAGTTAAGAAAAAAAATTTATTACCTTGGGAGCCCATGTCCCTATTGATGAGAATTATTTTGGAAATGGAAATGAAGTATTAGAATCAATCATAGATCAATCTTCACATGCTTCAACTCCATTAATACCACCAACAGTTGGAAGTTTGCTTGCTTTGGAAAAGAAATTGAAGAAAATTGAAAGGGAACTTCAGAGTATTATGAATGCAGTAGGAGATCTTAAATACCTTTTTT
>NW_018219050.1:2107-8508 GCF_001263595.1 Phalaenopsis equestris | reverse complement strand
TATATATATATATATATATATATATATATATAGTGTAATTGTGGATTTGATTTGATTTAGTTTGTTTTTGCTTTATAATTCTGAAATTTGATTGTGTGTATAGTTTTGTGACAGTGTTTAGTGTTGTTGCTTGATTTTGACGCTGATTTATAATCAGTTTGTTTAATATGTGTGATTGTGTAATTAAAATAATGTGTTTGTAAAAAGCGTACTTTCATATATAAAAGTTAGTTTGTTGTTGTTTGTCAAAATTGGTGTTTGTGAAATGTTTTATTTGTAAATTTGTGTCTAAAATACTAAAATTTGTTGGAGTAAGTTGATAGGAAGTTGAAAATTTAAAAAATCAAATATGGAATTTTTGGGGCCTTCAGCGCCGATGGCGCTGGCATCGGCGATGATGGCGCCCTCGACCCGACAGCTGATTAAACTCCTAAAAATTCACAATTTTTATGGTGGCCACCATTTTTTACGCTTAAGTCATCTTCAACCTTTGATTTTGGGCGGCTATGGCTTGATTTTGGGCAGATTTAAGATGATTTAGATGCTAAAAGATTTTGGATTTCATCTTCTCTAGGGAAGAGCTACACTTTAAACCAAAATTTTTTTATTTTTACCAAGGATTAATCTCACATTGCATGGATCTAAAAATATGGAAATTTTTTGAGAAATTTTTGTGAAAATCCTTTTGTGATGAATTTTTATTTAGTGATTTGAAGTTTAAAATGATTTATGTTTTTTATTTTTGGAATTTTGGGATTTATTAAAAAATTTTTATATTTTTTTATATTTCCTATGGCACTTAGATCAAGCAAAAGAATAATAGAATATGACGAGCAGAGAGTTCTTAGCTTTAGAGCCAGAGCTCAATTTCATAGTTTGCAAAAAAATATAAAAGTGATTCAGGATCGAGGTTTTAAAAATCCAAGAGGATAAGTTGAACTTTGATTATGGCTTGACAGTGGGAAAATTTTTACTATTTTACTGTCGATGCGATAGCTGGGATTGTAATGAAATTTTATGCCAACCTTCCTGAAGCTTCTGATGATTTTGTTTTTGTTTGAGGAAAAAGGGTGGAGTTTACTGCAAGAAAAATTAATGAGTTTTATCAGTTAGAAGATGTGTATAGATTCCAGTATCATTCTTTTTTTTGCTATAGATTAGGCTTTAAATGAAGTTATTTCTTTTCTGACTAGTGAAAAAGGTGCTTGGAAAACAAAGAATGGAGTTAAAGTTAACTTTCCCCTTTTTTATGTTAAATGTAGTATCTAAGGCCTGAAATTATTTTATTTCTTGGAGGATGATTCCAACAAAAGTAACCAAGGATAGAGCCATCATGAACTTTTGTATTCAGCAAGTGATGGATATAAATGTAGGCTCTATCGTTTATATGAACACTTGATCTATTGCTCTCGGAGAGACCACTGGTGGATTGACACACCCTGTTCTGATTTATACACTTTGTGAGCAGGAAGGTGTTGATTTTAGACCTAATGAGGAGAGGATTGAGCCTCAGAGACCGATTGGGCCAACCAACATCAAGACTGATGAGTCCCATGTTGATTGGAGATCTTGAAGATAGGCCAGGGATATTCCTTCTACTTCTAGAACCCCTAGTGAGCCTACTTCAAGTGACCCCAACAACAGGGAGTTGTTGGACCAGATGATCATTCAATAGGAAGATACTTCGGATCATAAGATGCAGAATATGGAGGTCATAAATGCTCACATTGATGATCTGATTTACCAGAAATTTGAATATGATGATGCTTATGATGATGCTTTAGTGAGATATCTAGGGGTGACCATACAGTTCTATTCCCTATTCACCCTACTTATACTCCATATCAACAGCAGAAGTTAGATGTCGATAATGAGTAAGATAATGATTGGTGATCTATTTTGTTTGTTTGTTTGTGTTTGTACTGTGTGATTGTATTGTTTGTGTTGTGATGTTGTTGAGACTTTGTTTGTTTTGTTATGTTAAACTGTAACGCGAAAGCTATTTTCATTTTTTAGAATTTAGTTTTGTTCTATTGTTATTTTCAACACTTTGTTATGTACTGTGATTAGCTCTTTCTCAGCACATTTTATATGTATTATGTGCAATTTAATGTTTTTAGCCTTGTAGTTTTCATATTAGCACCTGCAGCATTTCAAAATTTAAGTTCAAAAATCAGAATCTCCAACATGTATAAATTTTTTTTTTGTATATTCTTTTAAACTTCATTTTTGAAGTTTCCTCATGTAAAAATCTTTTAAAAGCTTAAGTTTGGGGTGGAGAAGGAATATCATTCTTAGAAAAGAACTTAATTTTATTTGTCCTCACTTAACTATATTTTCAAAATTTTAAATTTAACATGATCTTTGGTATTATGAGTTAACTTTATATAACTATATTTATGTTTCTAAATACATAGTAAATTTAAGTAAAAATTTTCAATAATAAAGGTTAATTCTAGGGGCTAAGACATTTGGTAAAAGAGAATAAGACTATGTTTTTCTATTTTTAGTAAAGGAAATTTGTATTTTTGAAGTATTAAAAATCTTAAAGAAATTTATGTAAAAAGAAAAGAATTAAACTTTATGAAATCTTTAAGTTAATATAAATTTGTTAAGTGAAACAAATGTAAGAAGTTTTTAACTTTAAAAAGAGGATAGTGAAGTTCAAAATCATTAAAGGCTATCCATATATAGTAATCCCCAGAAAATGAAAAGAAAAAGAAGAGAAAAAGAAAAGATAAGGGGAGAAGCTTGAGGAGATGCCTAATTAAAAATTGGCTTCACTTGAATCAACTTAAGAAAAAAGACTTGGACACATTTTCTAAACATTTTATTTGAATGTTAGCTTAATAAAGTTTTATGATGTTCTTTTTCATATGAATTTTGTAAGTGACTTTAATATGACAAATTGCAATTTTTCTTGAAAGAGATAGAGGATCAGAAACCTTAGACTTAATTATTGAATAACCTTACACCTTTAGTATTAACTGGAATTATTTTGAATTTTTCTTAAGTTAAACTATTATATTAAGAGAACTAAAATATGGAAATCTAAAAGTTAAATTTTTTACCATAAGTCGGATAAACCACTACGTGCATGTCAAAAGGTTGAGAGTTTAGAATTCAAGGAAGTCCGAAGTGTTGGTTTTATGACAATTAAGTTTTATCGTGCTTCTCCTCCTACTAATTCTAAAAATAATGTAAATGTGGAAGAAGATTCTAATGAATTAATGGAATTGCTATTTGGTTACTTTTCTTATTGTGTATAAAATCTAATTCAATAGGGATGTGTCCCAAAACAAGGATGTGTGACAAAACAAATGCCTAATGATAAACTATAGCTCTTTAAGAAATTATGGAATGTTAAAAGTCTAACTCCTAACTCAAAAGAAGGACTCGAGTTTGGTACAATTAGACCAGTTGATAATTCAAGAATTTACATGGTTGTTACTAGTGAGTTCAAAAAGGATTGCCTCGTTGTGAATGATGACTTTGATGACTCTCCGATAGATGTTGTTCCGCAAGATTTGAAGAAGAAATGAAGTCAACCGTCGATGAATTGAAGAAAGTCAATCTAGTGACTGAGGAACAGCCTCGACCAACCTTCATAAGTTCTCTACTGAACAATGAAGAATCTACAGAGCTCATCAAGTTATTATCAGAATTAAAAGATTGTTTTGCTTAGAGCAGTGACGAAATGTTAGAATTATCCTCCAAAGTTGCAGTCTATATGCTAGGGGTGGAAAAAGATATAACCCCAGTGAAATAAGATCCTAGAAGAATACACCACGAAATAGAGCAAAAAGTAATTTTCAAGGTCAAGAAGTTAGTAGATGCCAACTTTGTGCGAGACGAACAATACCGAACGTGGTTATCCAATTATGTGCTAATTAAGAAGAAAAATAGATAGTTCCATGTATTTGTCGGCTTATGGGATTTAAATAAAGCATGTCTAAAAGATGAAGTCCTACTACCGATACCAGAATTATAGATGGACATCACATCGACACATGAGAAATTCTCCTTCACGGATCGATTGTCAGGAAATAATCAAATTAAGATGGCTCTAGAAGATGCAGTGCTTACAGCTTTTAAAACATCGATCGAGATCTTCTGCTACTTAGTAATGTCATTCAGGTTGAAGAATGCCGGAGCAACTTACCAGCTAGCTTTGAATGAGATTTTTGATGAACTCATCCACAATCAAGTGGAGTGCTACGTGGATGACTTGGTCATAAAAAATTTAGTCATCAAGAGCAAATAGAGAATATACCACTTGTACGATTTGAGGATCATGTTTGAGTGATTACAATAATATAATCTTAAGATGAATCCCTTAAAATGTGCCTTTGTTGTTACCTCCAAGAAATTTCTAGGATTTTTTGTTCGTTATCAAAGAGTTGAGATCGACCCAGATAAGATTAAAGCTATCTTGGAGATGTCTCCTCCCAATTTCTTGAAACAACTACAATTTTTTTAAGGTAAATTGCATACCTAAGATGATTTATTTTTAACCTCTCAGGTAGGTGTTAGCCCTCCTTGACATTCATTAAAAAGGATGCCAAATTTGTTTGGGAAGATGATCCAAAAAAATAATATACTATTTTAAGTACTTTAATATACGATTTTAAGTACTTTTCTATGTCTATTTTTGGTGATATTGCACTTTAAAGTAGAGTATTTTTGTGTTTTTATTGCAGGTATTTCATTTTTAGTCATTTGGAGCAAAAGTGACAGAAAAAGCTAAATTTGGAGCAAAAACTGCCAATTTTAGGGTTTGGCGCATGATACGCCAAAATCTAGAGCGCTGGCGAATGATGCGCTAGAGTGGCGCATGATGCGCGAAATGTGAATTTGTTAAATTTAGATGGTTTGAGATAAATTTTGCACAAATTTTCAAAGGGACATTTGTTCTAAGCACCCCATGGAGTGATTCAATGGATGTGGACATTTTAGAAGGTTTAAATTTGAAGGGATTTAACTCTTGTATCAAGGAGACACATCTTTTGAAATTTAAAGTTTTGACATTTGAATTTTGGAGAGAATTGAGATTCTTTTGAGAGGGAAGAACCATCCAACAAAAGAGAACCTCTAGAGAGACTAGAGGGTGTGGTAAAAAGTTAGATAGAGAAAGGAGGAATTAAAGTAAATTTGGTTTTTATGAATTTTGAAGAGTTTTTTGAGGCACCTATTAACTTAATAGGTGGTTACAACCACCATGGATAAAAATTATTGCGAAAGAATGCATCTCTTAGGGAAATACATTGAATCAAGACACATTTTGAAGAGATACCAATGCACCTTTTGGATAATTATAAAATAAGGAAGATTGAGACTTTTAAAGGGGTCCTGAAAGTATTGGGAAAGTTTTGAAAGTTCTAAAATTGGGGATTTTGTTAATGAGATTTTCAGGAACCACATATTTGTCTATTTTATTTTAGTTTTCTATTGAGAGTGTTGTAAAAGAGAAGAGAATCAAATGAACTTCAAGAGTTTGGAGGAGGACTTGAGATAAGTTTTTATCTTTTGTTTTAGACTACTTTTAGTTTTAATTGAGACTTGTTGTTGGTTTGACAATAATTTTTACTCTTAAACTAAAGTGTGGTTTCATTTTATCCATGGATTTTGAGTAGTTTTCTTTATCTTTCTTCTTAAAATGATAAGTAATTAAATTTTGGATGGAAGTTGTGGAGAGTATTGATCTTTAATGTTGAAAGAGTTTGTGATGATTTAAATCCATGTACTTCATTTACTTCTTGATTTGTTCAACCCAGATGTTAAATTTTTTTGTGAGAACATGTAAGAACCGGACGGGTATTGTCTCAGTCAACGATTGAAAAGAATCATATGAGGTTGTATAAATGAGAATGTAGTTCATATGATTGAGTGCAAACAAATAGGGAAATATTCATTGAAGCGTGTAAAGTTAGAGGACTTTACAGTGACAGGTTAAAGCCCCCAACTTGTTTTATTATTTTAGGTTCTGATAAAAGATGTTAGCCCGTAGGTGGAGGGAATCGAGGGAACTCTAGAGTGAGAGCTATTATCTTCCCTGCCTAGCCGATCTTCAAAACTATTCAAACTTTAAATTAGCGAATGTTCTTTATAGCATCTCTAGTAAGGGAAAATAATATTATTGCTCATATTTGGCACAACACAATTTGCATACTTCCATAATAGAATTCCTATACTTATTACTAATTTCTGATAAGGAGAAAGATATTTCCATATTTAGTACTTTTCTTCTACAAAAACTCAAGTTATCATTTTAAGTTTTTTATGTTTTTATCAAAATATTAAAATTACAAAAACTCAACTTATTTTCATATTTAGTTAACTATTTTTCTGTGTACTGATTTCAATTGTATGCATAAATTTGGACTTGAAAATCTTATACCCTA
>NW_018219050.1:0-2083 GCF_001263595.1 Phalaenopsis equestris | reverse complement strand
TTTTCCTTTTTCACTTAGGGATAAGGCTAAGATGTGGTTAAATTCGTTAGCACCTGGATCTATTAGAACTTGGGGAGAAGTTTCACAGAAATTTCTATCCAAATATTTCCCTCCATCCAAAACTGCTAAACTTAGAAATGACATAACATCATTTTGTCAGATTGATGGAGAGTCGATATATGAAGCTTACGAGAGATTTAAAGATCTTCTTAGGAAATGCCCACATCATTCGTTATCAGACCGGTTTATAATTCAAACATTTTACAATGGATATGTGGGATCTCTTAAGATTGATTATAGATGTTGCGGGTGGTGATTTATTAATGTCAAAACCTTTTGATGAGGCTTATTTGTTAATAGAAGAGATGGCTACCAACAATTTTCAATGGCCCTATGAAAGGGTAAATCCTAAAAGAGTAGCTACTATCCATGATTCTGATGCAATATCTATGTTAGCTTCGCAGATTGTTGTAATATCAAAGAAATTAGATTATTATGGAATGAATTATTCTCTAACACCTACTATGATGGAAGAGAGTTCATCTGGGCAATTTGTGAATGTTCAACCTTCTTATGAGACTTTAAATGCTATTAACAATAGACCCAAAATCCTTATTCGAACTATTATATCCCAGGTTGGAAGAATAATCCTAACTTTAATTGGAATAATAATTCTTCTACTAATCAAAAATGAGAAAACAACCTAGTAAACCCATTAGGAAATTCATTCAACTAAGAAAATGTTAATAATATACCTTCTTATCCTCCAGGATTTAATAGTAACACTCAATTTAAGGAAAATAAGTTGTCCATGGAAGAGATGATATTGGCCATTGGTCAACAATTGCAAAATCAAGGAAATCAATTACAAATTCAAGGAAACCAATTATAAAATCAAGGAACTGCTATCAAGAATATTGAAAACCAATTGGGGCATATCGCTACTGCACTTAGTAATCGAACATCGGGAACTTTTCCGAGTACTGTGGAACAAAATCCTAAAGATCAAGGAATAGAACAGATTAAAGCAACACAATTACGAAGTGGAAAAGAATTGGAAACAAGAGTGCAGAAAGAAATAGAAAAAGAAAAAGAGAAAGTGGATACAAAAATAGAAAAGGATCATGAATACCCAGATTTAGAATATCCATTTACACCAATGAAAATTATTGTAGAAAAACATCCACCACCTCCACCACCATTTCCTCAAAGATTGAAACAACACAAAAAGGATAAACAATTTTCCAAGTTTATAGAAATTCTTTAAAAATCAACGATCGGTAAATATTTCTTTTGTAGAAGCTTTAGAGCAAATGCCCAATTATGTGGAGTTTACTGATAATGAGACTGTTGCACTTAGCGAAGAGTGTAGTGCAATTATTTAGAAAAAACTTTATAAAAAATTAAAAGATCCAGGTAGTTTAACTATACCATGTGTTATTGGAGAAAGATTTTATGGAAGAGCTTTATGTGATTTAGGAGCCAGCATTAATTTTATCCGTCTACCAATTTTCAAAATATTAGGATTAGAAGAATCGCCTCTATCAATTTTCAAAATATTAGGATTAGAAGAATCCTCACCTACTTTTGTAACTCTTCAGTTAGTGGATTGTTCAGCTACTTATCCTAATGGAGTAATAGAAGATGTGCTAGTAAAAGTAGATAAAATTATCTTTACTGTGGATTTTATTATTTTAGATATGGAGGAAGATAAAAAAATACCTATAATTTTAGAGAGACCTTTTTTAGCTACTAGAAGAACTTTGTTAGAAGTTCAAAAGGGAGAATTATCTATGAGAGTTAACGTTTTAACATTGCAAAATCTATGAAATACCCTGCTATTGAAAGAGATAATGAATGTTTTCGCATGGAAGTTAGTGAACATCTATTGAACGAGCATTTTAAATAATATTTTCAAGAGAAAACAGATTTTGAAGAAAAAGATGAAATTCTTTTGGATAAAATAGAAAATGAAGCATTAGATAATGTTCAGGAAAGATTTGAGATGCAGGATATTACAGGAAATGGTGATAAGAATCTTGTTCCACCAATTATAAAACCAACTGAACTTGAGTTGAAAATA
>NW_018219049.1:0-1998 GCF_001263595.1 Phalaenopsis equestris | reverse complement strand
CATCAGCAATCACCTCACTCACAATCACTCACAAACACAAACCTAAAATTTCTTGACCTTGATCCCTTAATCCTTTGGGAGACTCATGTAGATGATCCCTTAAACCCACTAGCGCTAGGCTAGAGTTTAGCAAAGACCAGTAGGTTTCTATTGGTCCATGGCTTATTAATGGTGGTTGGCACATTAACTCTTCCAAGATACCCCCAACTTAGCCTTTTGCCCCTAAACCCCCAGATTACCTAGATACCCTTGGGACCTTAAAATTGGCCAAAATTCCCAAATTTACCAAAAATACCCAAATTTATTTGAAAATCAGTTCAAAACTTTTAAAATCACCCAAATTACCCAAACCAACAAAAAAGATGCCAAATTACCAAAATGCCCCTCCTTAGCCTTAAATTCCAAAAATTCCAAAAAAATCCCAAAAATTTCCAAAATACTCAAAATATTTTCAATTTCACTTTTCTCAACTACCACATGACCCAATTTGGCTATTTTGACCATTTTGACCAAAACCCCTAA
This sequence comes from Phalaenopsis equestris, assembly GCF_001263595.1. Lineage (NCBI taxonomy): Eukaryota > Viridiplantae > Streptophyta > Magnoliopsida > Asparagales > Orchidaceae > Phalaenopsis > Phalaenopsis equestris. The sequence goes on along the minus strand of NW_018219049.1, from coordinate 1,476 downwards.
AATCACCTTTAAAGGCCCAATTTCCTCAAATTTACCTCAAATGTCCATCAATTTGGTCCCAATCTCCCCCAATTTCAATTCTCCCCCATCAATTTGGTCCCAATCTCCCCCAATTTCAATTCTAAACTTAAATTCACCCTTCATATGACCAGTATAAATCAAATCCAAGGCCAATTGGCCCATGCTTTGAGCCCAATTTTGATCTAAGACAAAAAGACAAACCCCAAAGTTTGGCCACATGACCTAATCTCACCAAATTGAACCCATAGCCAACTTAATTTGTCAAAATTTATGTTGAAAACTCTTCATAACACTCCTACACATCAAAATTGACCATAAATTGGCCTTGGTGAAGCCTCAAATTCATTTAATTTTGACCTAAGTCCAAAAATCCCCAATTTTGCCCCAAATTGGCTGTCTCCAAGGTCAACCAAATTGAATTCTTTAGCACTAAAATTGGCACCCAATTTATGTTGAATACTTTGGAGAACACTTCATGACATTCCTATTAACCATTCTCAACAATCAATTTGGACTTAACCGAAGCCTAGCCCAATTTAGACCCCTAACCACCCCAAAGTCACCAAATTAATGACACCACACCTTCAAATTGACCCTTTAATTGAACTCAAAATCAGTTCAACACCAAAAATGTTCATTACAATAATCTACATCAAATGCACCAATAAATTGGGTCAATTGACATGGCTAGCGTAGCCGAAACCCAATTTTTAGTCATTTCAACCCACATTGGACCCATGCACTAAAATTAGCCTCTAAAATTAGCCAAAACACCCCAAATACACAAATTTAAGCACACCCCAGCCACTAGTTGGACCCTAGTGATCAAGCTAAACCCCATAAAACCACCTAAGCTAAGCCATAGACTAAAGGTCCCCTAAATCAAAGGATTTTTATTCCATATTTGCTTAAGCCGTGGATATTTTTGCCAAAACTAAACCTCAACTCATTTAGTTGCTTTGACATATTCCCTTGGCTAACCTGACCACAACTCATTTAATTGCTTTGACATATTCCCTTGGCTAACCTGACCCCCAGCCACCTCCCCTGGCTTGGTCGGCTGGCCTAGTGGTCGGAAAAAACCAAAACCATGAGCCACCTCAATGGAATCAAACCCATTTCAAACGTAGAGGCCACCTCATCCAAATCAAATGTTAGAGTCTCTCTGCCCTTCACCTAAGCATCACATTGCACCCCCTAATTGGCCATGAAAACCACCCTTAAACCAATTTTTATAAAAGCTCCCCTCCATGGCCATGGAGGGAGAGTTGAAATTTTCTCTGAGAGAGCCCTCCAAATTGCTCACAGTGACTCTTTGAGACCTCCTCAGCTCAAGCCAACCACTTTCCCCCACTGATTCCCATTGCGGAAGCTCAATTTTGAGCTCAAACTTTTGTTTAAAACCAGGATAGAGCTCAACACACCTCCACAGTCAACCAAACTCAAATTAAACTT
>NW_018219048.1:3930-6457 GCF_001263595.1 Phalaenopsis equestris | reverse complement strand
AAAGAATTGAACTTTCATTCCTATTATAACATCTACATTTTGGGTAAGAATATTTTTCAAAGAGTTTGTAATCTAATTCTTTATTAACAGATTGTAATTCTCATTGTAGATTATTTTTGTGACTACATTTAATTTTAATTTATACTTCTTGTTACATGATTTCTACTTTTAAACTTAAGTGTTTTTGTGCTTTCTCCATTAATTATGAGTAATTTTCTTTATATTTTTCCTTAAAATGATAAGTGATTAAGTGTTTGATGGAAGTTGTGAGTAGTATTGGTCTTTAATATTGAAATAAGTTGTGATGATTTTAGACATTGTACTTTGCTTACTTTTTGATTTGACCAATTAAGATGTTAATATTTGTTGTGAGAACATGTAAGATCCGAGATGACATTATATCAGTCAACTAATGATAAAAATCACATGAGATTGTATGGATAAAAAATGTAATTCATATGATTGAGTGCAAAAAAATAGGGAAATAAACATTGAAGGGTATAGAGTTAGAGGACTTTAGAGTGATAGACTAAAGTCCTCAATTCGGTTTATTGTTTTAAGTTTTGATACGAGATGTTGGGTAAGAATATTTTTCAAAGAGTTTGTAATCTAATTCCTTATTAACAGATTGTAATTCTCCCTGTGGGTTCGATATTTAGGGCTTAATCAAAAAGTCATATATTACGTGATAACGATACCTATACTTGCGTAATATCCCAATATTTAAATATAATAATTGCACTCTTATTTACTTTGGAGTCAAGGTTTTGGTGTCGTTGCAAAGTAAGAAATATAAATAAGAAAAATTGAACATATAACCACATACTTCGTAGTACTGTCATAAAAGTTGGGATCATGATCCAACAACAACTTAGCCTCGAAATGCTTCTCAATTTGTTGAGATCCTACAGGCACAACTTACTCACCTCCTAGTTTAATTCCTCCTCATTGATTCTAACACATTAAATTCTTCATCTGATTCCATTGCATTAGCTCCAGAAGCTAAGAGGATGCATGGTGGTAGTTCCTCACGAACAAATCATACATTTATGAGTAGGTGTAATTCACTTTTTAAAAGTTAAAATTGTGATATTTTTTATGTTACGTGAAAGATTTTTGTTATGTAAATGTAAAAAAAGTAATGTTTAACACTTAATTACTTTTTTCTGTTGCGTGAAAGAATTGTGCTGTATGAATGTAAAAAAGTAATGTTTAACACTTGTTAAATATTTTTGTTGCGTGAAAGATTTGTGCAGTAAGACATAAGTTTATATTTACATTCTTCTCAAGTGAGATTTCATTCTTGAATTTTTCAAGGCCAGAGGTTTTTATCTTTAACCTACACAATGATGGCTTTTCAAGACCTTATCTGTTACCTTTATCCAGATGCACACGAGCATTAATACATTAAATTATTATGTAGAAGCTCGGGGAAGAATATGTTAATAAAATAAGATAAAGGAATTTAGAATTAAAGATGGATATTAGATTTTTTAACTTACTTGATTCGAAGATGCGATCCAATTGAGCTGAAATGGAGTAGTTATCAATTATTTAGCATGAAATTATGCTCAACAATGTAACCATTAAGGCCCCGTTTATCATTCAGTAAATACATAGGAATTGATTGAATTTACATAATTGATGCTCACAGTTTGTATAATAACCATTGGAGGAGCTAAAATTTGTATCATATCCTCCAAAATAACTACATCATAAAACCAATTAAAAAGCCACTTCCTGCTTCACCATGGCACGACAATTACTTCAGTAGAGGTCCATCACTGTATTACTGCTTTACAATATATATATATATATATATATAGATGGGGCATTAACATACATAACATCCAATTCCCATGAATTAACATTTTGAACACAAAAACAGTACTTTTTACATTTACACAACACAAATTTTTCATGCAATATAACAAATATCACAATTTTAACTTTTAAAAAGTGAATTTCACCTTCTCATACATGTACGATTTCACCGTGAGGAACTATCACCATGGATTCTCTTAGCTTTTGGAGCTAATGAAATTGAATCAGATGAATCCTTTATTGTGTTAGAATCGGTGAGAAAGTTGTGCCTGTAGGATCTCAACAAATTGAGAAGCATTTTGATGTCGTGTTGTTGTTGGATCTCACCCTTATTTTGCTCACATCCATAGCAAATTTATAAAGCATTTGAAGCAAATCCACCAAGTGGCGGACTTGCAGGCGACACCCACCGCTGTAAATTTTTATGATGCCGACTTTCCATTCTACTCCAAATGGATCCATTAGATCCGCACATGGAAGCACCACAACATCTTCGACAGCTTGTTGAGAACAAGATGTATCTCTCAAATGATCTTTCAGAGGTTAGAGTGTTGATTTAGTCTTTTATCTTGTATAATGACGTTAACAAGTGGTTACTAAATTTTCTATTCAAACAATCATGTGTCATTTTATAATGAGCTACTTTTAAGCTAAATTTTCTCATAGAAAAAGCCTTGTTTGTATATTCTGCGTAGCCCTCCAA
>NW_018219048.1:0-1209 GCF_001263595.1 Phalaenopsis equestris | reverse complement strand
TATTTTTAAAAAAATTAATTGACTACAAGGCTATACAGATTTATAATTAATAAAATTATTATTTAAAAAATAGAATAAAAATATTTTAAATTATATTTAAATGATGTATTAATATAAATAATAATATTTAAATCTCGCCCTAGGTCTTGACATCCTACATCTACATGAATAGAGCTGTCAAAATGACTCTTTGTTTGCGAACAACTCATGTTTGACTTGCTAAGCAAATGAGCCGAACTCGAACACAATTTGTTTTTTGAAATATAAACATGCCAAACACGAACGGTTCGTTTACACCCTGGGCTTGCTTGTGTTCGGTTCGTTTACACCCCTCGTGACGGATGATGCTCGGTTGTGAATGTAAAATGCCTAGCGACGATCAGTGGCCTTCTCGGTCATTCTTATAGGAGTAGAGCTTGTTGAACAAGAAGGTTTGCATTGGATGTTGGTGGTTGACAATTGTAGAATTGATAGGCTTTATGTAATAATTGTAGAGGAAAGGGAATTTTGATAGGTCACGTCGAATGAGAAATTGTCTCGACAGTTTCTTCCTTAAGGGACAGGCGTCTCATTTCACCAGACGAAAGAGTGAGAGTTATGCCGAACCGAAGGGGAGGAAGCGTCGATCTCGCATGCAGTGTCATTTGAGCTTGTGAATGTAGGCGAGCAGTGCAACGTCACTCACTGGAAGAGTACTCGTGCTCGAGAGCCAGCAACGAGTGTAAGGGCAGAAGTCGAGCGGGCCTTTCACCTTTAGCGTGTCTTTGCAACAAGAAGTGGACTAGTGGGGCTGTCTACTGGTAGTGAGTTTGCCTATGAGGAACAAAGCTTCAGAGAAAGAATCAAGTTGATCAAATCACTTGTAGGAGTGGCTTCGTACGGGAGTGTTATATTGAAAATAATATATGATATCTCTAGTGTTTTCCTTGTTATTTATATCACTATTATGCTTTTTTGGGCATATTTGCTTGTTTATGTAGTATACAGGTTGAAAGACCTCGAGAGGGAGTAATAATGAGTCAAATGCATGCTAAGTCACTGTCCAACTGCCCCACTTCCCATCCTAGTGCCTAAACCTGTCCAAAATTCATCAAAAATATAGAAGCAGGAAGGTAGGAGCTTATAATTGAAAGTGGGACACATATGCCGACAACTAGGTGCCCAGTTCGAAGTCCTAGGTGCCTGAAGATGATGATTGCTCCCTTCATG
>NW_018219047.1:0-771 GCF_001263595.1 Phalaenopsis equestris | reverse complement strand
GAGTTATTTTTCTCCTGCAAACAACTCATTCTCTATTCAAAAGAAGAAAAAGCCGTTAAGGTAAGTTTTTTTTTTTTAATCTTTTATTTTTTACGGATTTATCTATATTCAATATGATCATTATGTTTTTATAAAGTGAATAAATAAAATTTAATATTTATTTATAGGGGTATTTGCATACACACCACACAATTCTTATGTATTTACATATCTAGAACCTAAGGTCCCAAACTTCCATATTTATATTTATAAAACTGAAAATTTTAACATTATATAAAAAAAATGCCACCTTTATTAATATTTCAAAAGTGAAATAGAGCTTTTCATGCATAGGTTCATGACACCAAAATGCTACAAGTGTAAATATTAAATTTTAGCTGTTAGATGTGTAAATACATAAGGATAACATGCTATTTAAATTTAAGTATTTAAATAATCAATATTTATACATGAAAATATTTATTTCACTTTAATAATATTTGTGGTTTTTTTTTTAAGTTAGTGTTAGAGATTAAACTAAATATTAAAATTTAGGTATTTGATTTGTCAACAAGTCTCAAAATATTTACCGACTATTTACATGGGACGGTTGAGTATCAGAGTTTATAGAAGTGTCAAAATAGTCCCGATTATTTTAAAATTGATCTCTAATAGTCCTTCATGAGGACTATTTAAACCATAATTTAAAGAGCACGGGTCTAATTCGACACCACTTCTACAAACTCTGGGATTAAAACTGCTCCATGTAATTAGTTGGAGATTATTTTGGCA
>NW_018219046.1:0-15150 GCF_001263595.1 Phalaenopsis equestris | reverse complement strand
GAGATTTTGGAGGATGGCCAAAATTTTTCCTTGTTCAGAGCTCAAAAATTGAGCTCAAGCGGTGGGGGAAATGGCCAGGAGATGGTTGCAGTTAACTTAGGGAGTCTTGGAGGAGCTTTGGGAACAATGTTGCAGAGTTTCCTCAAGAAAATTGGTTAACTCTTATTTCGACCATAAATAAGGTAGCTTAAATAGGAAGAGAATGGGTGGAGCTCAAGGCTTCAATTCATGAGCAAAATAGTTCTTAGGTGGAGGGCTATAGAGCGCTAGAGACCAATCAGGGTTGGACAGCTTGGAAGGGTGCATTGGGTTTAGATTTTAGGTGGTTGGCTCTCATTTTTGGGGTTTTTCAGCCACTAGGCTGGTCGGCCATGGCAAAGGAGGTGGTTAGGCAGCCAGGTAAGCTGGTGGGAGGTTGAATGATGGTTAACCACTAATAGTTAGTGATGATGGGCAAGATATTTTTGTTTATATCTAAAATAGGGTGAAATCCCCTAAATTAAGGGACCATTTGTCTATATTTCATATAGGGTGGGCTCGGTGGGTCTAGCCTGGTCACTAGAGTCCAGATGGGGGTTGCAGTGGCTTTGGTTTGATCATTTTTGGCAGGTCACTAGAGTCCAGATGGGGGTTGCAGTGGCTTTAGTTTGATCATTTTTGGCTTGGCTTGGTCAACTTTGGTGCATGGGTTCAATTTTAGGCATTTTGGTTTGAAGTTTAGTTTAGGTTGGGCTAGTCATGAGATTGGGCTCAATTAATTTATCAAGTTAATTGATTGATCAATATTGTGTAGATGATTGTCACAAGGAGTTTAGAAAAAATTTAGAGTGATTTTGAATTGATTTTGAGGTTCAATTTGGTGAAATTTGAACATTTGGTCAATTTTGGGGATGTTGGGTTAGACTTGGGTTTGAGTTGGCCTAGAGTTTGGCTAAGGCCCAATTGATGGTTCAAATTGGTCATAATAATTGAATAGTTTTGGATATCAATTGGATGGAAATTTTGAGGTTATGGAGTTCAATTTGGTGGGATTTGGTGACATGGCCAATTTTGGGCAAAATTGGGGGTTTTGGTCCAAGTTGATTTTGAGTAAAATTGAAGCTTGACCAAGGCCAATTTAATGTTCAATTTGAAGTGGGGAAAAGTTTTAAAGAATTTATGATGCAAAATTGGGGCAATTTGATAGAATTGGGGGTTCGATTGATTTGGGCCTTTTTTATTTAAGTTGAAATTGGATTCAAACGCGGGTCAATTGTTCTTGGATTTGTTTTCAATCAAGCTTGGACAAGATGAATTTTTTTTTAGAATTAAAATTGGGAAAGATTGAGATCAAATTGGTGGACATTGGTGGTGAATTTGGGTACTTTGGCCTTCGAAGGAAATTTGGTGCTTTTGGTCAAAATTTGTCAAATTGGTCAAATTAATATCAATGGAGTTGTTCAAATTGATTTTAGGGACTTTTGAAATGATTTTGAAAATTTAGAGACAATTTGGGTCACGAAGTGTATTTTGGTAATTCTGGGCAAATGAGGGGTATTTTAGTAATTTTGGAAATTTTGTGACAAATGAGGGGTATTTTGGTAATTTTGGAAATTTTGTGTTGTTTTAGGCAATTTTGGTGGTTTCAAAATGTTTGAGTTGATTGTTGGACAAATTTGGGAATTTTTGGTGATTTTGGGAATTTTGATCATCTTTAGGGCTTCAAGGGTAGGTTTGGTAATTTGGGTAGATCTGGGGGCGAAAGGCTAAGTTGGGTATTTTGGCAAAATTGTGGTGTCAATCACCCTACTTGAGCCATGGGCGAATAAAATTCCCTATTTTGGGTCCTCCATGTATTGGTCCTAGCTAAACCCTAGCTTAGGGCTAGTGGGGCTAGAGGACCATCTACATGAGTCCCCCAAAGGGTTAATGGATCAAAGTTAAATAGGTTTAGGTTTAGGGTAGTGAGTGGATGGGTTATGTGCAAGTGTGCGTGTGAGATCAACCAAGACCACACCACCAGAGGGCAACAGAAACAACTTTTGAACCCAAACGGCAGTTTTTGACATTTTTTGGCAGGATTTCTTTCTAGTAACTCCCAAATACTAAATTTTAACGAAATTTAAGAAGGGAAAATGAAGGGAAAGCCATCATTTTTTAAAGACTATGGCTTGCCACTCTAAAGAAATCGCTAGATATGGAATTTTCAACAGAATGAAGTTCATTAGTTACGAAGCACAAAAGTTATACAATTGGGTTATTATGAAGAAGAGACTAATAAAAGATCAAGGATTTGTGAATTGAGGATTCAACACTCCGAATACTCGAGTGGATGAGATTATTGCACAGAGGCACTGGGAAGTACTTTGCCGAGTGGATGAGATTATTGCACAGAGGCACTGGGAATTAACCAAGGAGTCGAATTAACCAAGTATATGAATGTCGCTATAGTAGTTTTTGTGGTGAAAGAGTTTTACGCTAATATTCATGGAATTAACCAAGGAGTCGTTTATTATAAAGGCAGGTGGATACAATTTACTCCTTTGAGGATAAACGACATGTTTATGATTGAAAGTGCTTCTATTTTTCACTATGTAAATTTTGTCCCTACGAGAGACAATATGGATGAACTTCATCGATACCTTAAAGATGAAGATAAAAATTGGGAGACCAGAGATAACAGACATGTATGTATTTCTTCATCATTATTGAATCCTGCATTAAAGGCGTGACATTTCTTTATTGCCTCAAAACTACTTCCTAATATGAAAACCAGTAAAGTGATGAAGGAAATTTTGAATTAGTGTATTCAAACTGAAAGACCTATGATGTTGGTGCTTTAATAGTAAAGTCATTTTCGGGTTTAATCATCAATGGATTGGCTTCTGGACTAGGACATCCATCTACTATATTTCTGTTGTGTGGTCCGTCGCAAGTGCCTTATGAAAGTTATAAAAAAGTGCTTCTCCCTTCGAAGCCTATGAACCCAGAAGTTTATTTCAACTGCACATGAATTGGGGATGAGAACGATATGAATATATTGATGGATCAAGCATCTAATAATTCATCGCCTATTCAGCCATACGTTAGTTCAAATGCACTTTTGAAAAGGATTAAGATGTTGAAAAAAGAGTTATAGAATCGTATGCATTCAATTAAAAATATTTCTGAATGCTTAACAATCTAGAATGGAGGATGAAGGAACACTTCAAACACAATGGATGTATTGAAGAAGGTTTGGTTCACATGTTTAAGAAAAATTCTTAGGTTGAAGAAGATTCGATGGACGAATTTCCTCACCGACCATTTTACAACTTTTACGTGCACTACCAATCCATGGGAAAAATTTTAGAAGATGAAAGTGAAGAAGATGTATGAACTCATTTTAGTACAGATTTCAAAGTTAATATTTCTTTTATTTGCTATGTTATGTACTGGATTTGATTTACTTTTTTTACGGAACCTTATATGTATTGCTTGTTAAATGTTTGACATTTAGACTTCAATGTTTGTTTGTTGGTTTGATTTTAATGTTGAATTAAGTGTGTTGGCTTGAAAATGTTAGTTTGTAATCATTCAGATTTTATATATAAATGTGAGTTTTATGTTTCTTATGAAATTATGTGTTAGAAAATTGTTTAATTATGAGTATAAGTAATTATGAATTATGAGTATAAGTGTTTAATTATGTTAATTAGAGGTTGAAATGGTGTGATACTCAACATATTTTCAAAAGAAAACTTAAATCTAAAATTTTTGGTGTTAATGCCAGAAGTGCCAGATCGGCTCCATTTTATAGAGAAACGAGGCCAGAAGTGCCAGATTGGCGCCTGAGGCGCCAGTTTCCCGAAAAACCCAAAATCATTTAAAATAATGAAAAACCCATGTAAAATGTCATTTTTGTTGCTTGGGTCATCTCCTACCTCTAACCCAAGGCCAAAACTCAACCTAGGGCTTCACATTTAGTGGATTTGAGGAGATTTCAAATCCTAAAAGCCTTGCATTTCATCTTCCTTAGTAATAACTTCACTTTAACTATGAAATTTTTTATTTTCACCATGGATTTACCCTACACTTTGGAAATCCAAAAATTTGAGAGTTTTTTGAAGAAGTTTAAAGAAAACCCATGGTGACAAGCTTCTTACAAAATATTTCTACTTTTAGAGTTTAATTTATGATATTGTGAATTTATTTAGCTCTTACTTGAATTTATATATAATTTCTTATGGCTCCAAGAGTAAAGAGAGGAAAGCCTACGATATATTTCAATGCAAGGAGATTTGTTAACTATAAGGCCCAACATAACTATAATACTAAAATGGGCTCGAGAAAGTTGTTTCAAGAGCGAGCATTTTCAAATCTGGGAGGAGAGATTGAATGATAATTATTTCTTGATAGTGGAAAACTTTTTGCTACTTCACCACAGTAGCCAATGCTCCTGTGATTCGAGATTTCTATGTAAATCTTCGGGTGATAACGGACAATGATATTTATGTTTGAGGTAAGCATGTTGAATTTTCTCAAAGAAGAATCAATGAACTTTATGGACTGAGAAATGCATCTCATTGTGAGCATACTGCATTTGTGATGGCTGATTCATTACTTGATGAAGTGACTGCCTATCTAACAGATGGAAGAGGAGAATGGAAAATTCAAAATAATGACAAAGTCAATTTCTCCAGTTCCTTCTTAAATGTTCAATCAAAGGCATGACATTACTTCATCTCTGTAAAGTTTCCTCCAACTAATCACCTGAGTGAAGTAACTAAGGAGAGAACATTGTTGAATTTCTGCATTTAACTAATGAAAGCAATAGATATTGGTGTTCTCATTGTGCATAATTCTCAAATCATTGCTAGAAGTGGAACAGGTAGTGTTTTGGGATATCCTGGATGATTTTGACTTTATGTGAACAATCAGGAGTAGAATTTAGTAGAAATGAAGAAATGTTGTAACCACTAAAACCCATTGGAAAACTCATTGTGCATAAATTTAAAATATTTTGTAGATTTGGGAGTGGAAATAGTGATAAACCCTCCACATTAGTTACAGGACCATCTACTTTTGGTGTTGTTTCACATGAAAATATTATGGAGCAGTTAATGATCCAACAATAAAATTTTATAGCAATATAAAATAAAATAGGTAGTATCGAAGCCAAAAATCTTACAATGATGAATATAAGAAAAAAAGAGTCCAACACGATATTGTTTACGAAGAAGCGATGATTGGATTCTTGAGGGGTGATCATACAGTAGAGCTTCCTACATGCCCCAGCTTCACTCCTTATGTGCATGAAGAAGAAGAAGAAGAAGAAGAAGAAGAGGACAAAGAGGAAGAAGTGGAAGAGGAGGATGACGAAGAGAAAAAAATTATTTAAGTTTTGTTTGTTTTTATGTGTTGTTATTTGTTTTGTTTTATTGTTGATGGTATGCGTGGAACATTTATGTGTTTAATTTATGAATCTATTGAGCTGGTATATGTTGTAGTAAATTGTAGACTTTTATTTTTCAGTATTATTAGTTGTTTTAGTTTGTTATTTATGCCTTTAATTTATCTTTGTTTAGCAAATCTTTTGATATATTATGTCTCATTTAATGCTTTGAAGCCTGTACTTTTTAAGTTAGCACATGCAAAATATCAAGAGCCAAGTTTCATATTTAGAATCCTCTATAGGTTAGCTTTATTTTTATGCATTTACTGTTTTATTTCACTTGCAGTTTTTTTGTACTACATGCTTTACTTATTATTTAAAAACTTAATATAGAAGAAAAATTTTTTTTTGAAAGAAGTGAACTAAATTTTATTTATCATCAATTAATTATACTTTTAAAAATTATTTTAACATGATTGTGGATATTAGAGTTTAACTTTAAAATGACTATTTTTGTTTGTAAATATTATGGTAAATTTAGAAAATATCTTTAATAATGAAGGTCAATTCTAGAGTTAAAATATTTAGTATGAAAGAGTAAGGCTATGTTTTTCTATTGAAAATGAAGGAAATTGTTTTTTTGAAGTATTAAGAAACTTAGAGTTTCATGTAGGAAGAAAAGAATGAGATTTTATGAAAAATCTTCAACATAGGATGAATTTATAAAGTGAAGGAAGGTAAGAAGTTTTGACTTTAAGAAGAGGGTGAAGTTCAAAATTATTAAAGGCTATCCACATATAATAATCCTGACATAAAAAATAAAAGAAAACAAAATGATTGAAAAGGATCTTAAAAAAGAAAAAAAAAAGAAAAGAAAAAAAGAGAAAAAAAAAGAAAAAAGAAAAAGAGAAATATGTGATGAGATGATTGAGGAGACGCCTAATCAAAACTTGGCTTCACTTGAGTCAACTTGAGGAAAAGGCTTTATTACATTTTCTAAACTTTTATCTGAGTATTAGCCTCTTTACTAATAAAGTTTTTATGAATTTCTTTTTTATATGGATATTATAAGTATTTTTTATATGACAAATTACAATTCTTCTTGAACTAAATGGAGATTTAGAACTCTTAGACTTGATTACTAGCTGCCTTATACTTTTTGTTTTAACCTAAGTTATTAAAAGATTTTATTAAGTTATAATATTATATTTATTAAAATAAATTATAGATGTCTATAAGCTAATCTTTGTCATAAGTTATTTTTTCATGTAATAAAATGGTCACTTGAGGTTGAGAACAAGTAATATTTAAGTTTGAGGAATTTTGATACGCTAAATAATGTATTATTTTATGCATACATATTATGCTTATTTTGGTGATAGTGCACATTAATGTATTATTTGAGACGCCAAAATTAAACCTCCATAAGTTGGCTAAGTCTCGTTGTCCATTGGAGTCTTTCTTCCCTCCACCTCAGTAAGCTTTAACACCCGATTTCCAGCCCTGAGCTCCACTAGGCAGCCATGGCTTTAAATAGAGCTCTCCATGGTTAAAGTGGAGAGTGCTTGAAACCTTGGGGAAACTCTGCCAAAATCTAACCAGAGCCTCTCCAAACCTTTTTAAGTTCAATCATTCTGCTCTCATCCACTCAAAGCCACTCCATAGAGCCAATTTTTTCACAGAAATTTGCCCCAAAATTAGGACAGATTTCTCCAGAGCTCTACAGTGAACCAAAATCTAATTAATTGTGCACACACCATCCTCTGAGTAAGGGGAGTTGATTCCCCACAAAAGCCCCATCACAAAGAGCCTCTAGCATATCCCTAGACCAACAACTGAAATCAGCCTTGGTTGAAATCATATCTAGGTAATTCATCACAGCCCAAGAGTTCATCTGGTAGGTCGATGGACTCATTCAATGCTACTACAACCATCTGATTGAGGCCTCCCCTCTCAGATAAAGGTATTTAACACTCTCCTTAAACTAAGCTTAAACTGATTCTTCATGCTTTTAAACTATATTTCATAGCATTTTAACCATATGGATGCGTCTTCCTCTTGAGTAGATGAAGGTGTAGGAACAAACCCCATGTGATTTTGTTGAGTATAGAGAGAGTTCTTAAGGTTTGAAGTTTAATGGCTTACGAATTAAGTTAATTGGGGACGATGAACTGATGTCGTCGGTTTACACATTTATGAAATAGATGGTCGTGAAGGAGTCAGATGTGAAGATGGAGCGGTACAGCTGGAGGATGAGGCGAGCTTGACTCGTACGAGGATCCAGTCGGTGTCGTGAAGTTTAAATAGAAAAATAGGCCTTCTTTTGAATTATTTAAATACTAAAACTTTGAAAATCCATATCATTTCATAAAAAAATCATAAAATTAAATTAAAAATACCCTCTTGCTCAATGAAGAGAGGAGAATAATGTGAAACCAAAATAAAAATTGTTTATTGACTCTTTGATTTGTAATTTCTTAAATAATCTCTCTAGTATTTCAATTCATTATGGCTAAGCATTGCACACCATAACTTGAAACTTTTAGGGTTTATTTCTCATGATAGATGTTATGTTCTCTGATGTTTCCAAAGTTAGAGGATATATGTGTGCTTCTAACTCTAATTTTCAAACTAAGATGGATATTTTGGCTTAAATTAACTACACAAATTATAATACCACTTAGAAAATTATGGGATAAATTTTAGTAGGTTTCCTGTAGTCAGAGAAACTTAGGAAAAATACTATGATAGTTTGAATAATTTTATACATTTCTGTATTTAATTAAGTATTTATATCTTGTATTAATTTCTGTAAATTAAATATTAATAAAAAAATTAACAAAATCAATCCTGCATAGTGCATAAAAATCATTTTAACCCACTGTGAAAATTTGATAATTATTTGATTAAGTTTAAGCAATAAAGTTGATTTTTTAAGAAACATTGTATTTTTGTATATGTATTTTTGTACAAAAATAATTATATTAAATTAAATACATTTAGGAAAATTATGAAAAGTATTTTTTTTAGTTCCTTGTGATTAGGAGCACTTGGGAAAAATAAAAGTTATATTTGATAAAATACTTGATTTTTGAGCTGCATTTTAAATTAAAAATAATTAAAAATAAATAAAAATTCCAAATATACAAAAATATTACAAAATGTGCCTAACTAGTTCCTAATCACTTAAGATTCCTAAAAATATTTTTTCTAATTTTCGAAGTTAAAAAAAAATTAAAGGCTTGAATGTATTTTCCTTATTTTCTCATTAAAAGTAATTATAAAAAGTAAATTAAAAATCATAAAAATATAAAAAACTATTTCTCTGAGTTCTTTGAGCTTAAAGAGGTTTGATAAAAATATAAAAATATTTTTTGTAATTAAATTATATTTTTAAATAATTAAAACATTCTTCTGAAGTTAATAAATAATTTAATAAAAATTAAAATTTGATTTGGAAAATCATGTTATTTTGCCTAAGTGTTTTCTCTTACCTAAGGGAAAGTCTAATAATTTTATTTTAATTAATTGAATAAATCAATATTAAAGATCCTATTTTCTTAGGTTTAAATAATTATTTAAGTTAAATAAAAAATTTGAAAAAAAAAACATTTTCTCATCTGATGTTTTCATTGCCCCATGGGCAGGGTACTCTAAAATCTTTAAAGGCCCCAAAGGCAAAGCGGTAATTTAAGATTTTGATGCCTTAATTAAAATTTAGGATTAACCAATCAGTAGAATGGGTAATTTTGATCCTAATGAATATGTTTGGATGATTGAAACATAATGGGTAAAAGGTAGAAACTAACCTACCACCTTTCCATAATAAGAATAAAATTAAAATTTGTTAAATTTATAAGACATGGAAGTTAATAAAAATTAGATGATTCTCAAGTGACTGGCTTAAGTTAGGGAGATGATATGTAACTTATTTTAAGTCCATAATTAAAGATGGTCTGATTTTTTAATCAAAATCCATATCACGTAACTTAAAATTCTAACATTTGCTAATCTTTTTCTAATTAAGATTGTTAAGGGCTTGGTAGTGATCTAGCCTTGATATTTGAAGTTATTTAATGGGATTTAGAAGGATAACATGATTGATGATAAACACTTCTAAGCACTACAAGCCTAACCTTAGTGGTAGTTATAAAATTTGTAATAACCTAAACTTGCCTTAGGGGCATTCACCCATATAACATTTAAGTAAAATATCAAATGATTATTTGAGTACCCTATCCTCGGGATGATTAAAATATCAAGTTTTAGCGAGTAGTAGGGTAATTTTAATTTGAACTTGGATGATTAATAGAAAAATATGATATGTTCAAAATGAACTCAGGTGTTTCAAGAATCCTCAAACACTTTGAAATCTCTTAGGCATTTTGAAGAAGAAATTGAACTTGTTGTACTTTATTCTAAAATCATCCACTAAGATCATTCGAGACTCAATAAGTCATAAGTTTGCGGTCTATTAAATACACATTCATCTACTCTTGCAATTTAAATTTATTGCAAAATTATATACATGTTGCAAAACTTAACATTTTAGGTGGAGGAACAGGAAGAATCGACCAGTACGCTTTTAAGTTGTTGCACTGCAATTAACTTTTATTTACATTTCTTTGTCTCTTGTTTCCTGCTGCTAGACTTGCATTTTAAATAACAAAGTCACCTTGCATGTCAAAACTGAAATTTTAGGATAGCCCTAAAATTGAAACTAAAACTAAAATTAAGAAATCAAAACAAGATAAAATTCACTGTCACAACAGTCAAAATATAAGACAACGTAAAATTTAGTCACAAACAAAACAATAAAAAAAAATTGCAACTAAATTAAAACATCTCTATCGGATGATCGGGAATCCCTAAGAGGAGGACACCTACAGTTGCTAATGAGATTTCCCATAATTTAAATGAAAGTGTGGAACTCGTTGAGTTGAGTTTCATAAATTCATTTGGACTAAGTGAATTTGAAGAAAATAGTTATTTCAGAATGAGGGAACTGTGGGATCTTAACCAGTGTCACTCTAAATAACTTTAACTCCCACTATGATTGAACTTTAACCTATCATTTAAACCTTTAGACCTTTGAGTTTAGGACTACCATTTCGCCAAGGAGCCTAGAGCTTGCTTTGTGGGCAACCTTATGCGACAACATTCTTCAACATCATGAGGATCTACAACAACGTAAGGATCTACAATAACACATCCTTAGAAGTAAACAAAAAGTCATAGGATTTCGAGGTTGTCCGCCTAGTACGACATAAATCCTGAACTTTTTTTTGGGCCTTTGTATGGTTCTGCTATACAATTTATACCCTAAAATTTTTAAGGATTCTGAGGTTGTCGTTTATCACGACCTAAATCCTCACATCTCTCAGGCTTTTTCTGTGACACTCTCGCACAAATGTAAGCCTTAATTAATAAAATTGGTAGGATGACACACATAATTTCTTCTTAAATTTGAAGCCAAACCATAGGATAGTTTGGGAAGGACCGAGGTTCTCCTCAATATCCATGATATCCCATACTTTTTCTTCCTTTGGATTCAAAAATAAATGTTCCAAATTTGAGCCATTCCCATCTCACACCTCTTTCTCTAATCTTTTAAAAAGTCCTACCCTTTAAAATACTTGAAGACTATATCCCCTAATTTTTATCGAGAGTTTTCTTAGGTGACTTTGGTTATCTAAGATGTAATTAACTATAATGGGTTGTCTTTATGGGAAACTTTCAAGAACCCAACTTAAAATAAACCCTATTTAATTTTTTGTATTAAATAGGGGAACTTGTCAGTCAACATAAAAAAAGGTTTTTTTGCTTACTTAAATGAATGTAATAAATTCATTAGTTTATTTAATCAAGTCTTACCAGTAAGTAGTGTGTCTATCCTTCAGGATAGATGTGATGCTTGTGGTATTAAGATCGTTTATTTAAACCACTATGGATATCATATCAGTCCGGTCTTTTATTTTCCAATTTTAAAATACTACATTTTTCCCAAATTATATATTAAAATTTAATTAAATTAAATGTCGGGATATCCATTCCAGCGGCTGACAATTTCTAAATTGGCGACCGATAGTATACTTGCGTAGTATCCCAAAATTTAAATTTAATGGTGCACTCTTATTTGCTTCGGAGTCAAGTTATTGGCATTGTTGCAAATGAAGAGATATAAATCAGGAAATTGAGAATATAACCACACATACTTCATAATATTATCATAAAAGTTTTCCTAGAAATAACATTAATCTTGCATTATATAGCAAAACTTGTTGTCCTGGCTCAAATTTTTTAAGAAGAGTCTTAAGATCATGCAACATATTCATATTTTCTTTATAAATTTTAGCACTCTTATAAGATTATAAACTTTAGCACTCTTATAAGATTCATTCCTTATCTATTCCAGCTCATTTAATTGTAACAGTCTTTTCTCACCAGCATCCTTTAAATTGTAGTCAATATAGTCTTTTCTCACCAGCATCCTTTAAATTGTATTCAAATAAATTGTAGTCAATTTCCTTAATAACCCAATATGTTTTATGCTCAAATTCAATTGGTAAATGACAAGCTTTCCCAAATATCAGCTTATATCGGGACATTCCTACAGGAGTTCACAAAGCATAGTCAAGTTTGACTGTTCAATCCATTTTTTTTGTATTCACAGATTTTTCCAAAACTATTTCAATTTCATGATTGGATAATTCAGCCAAACCACTTGTCTGAGGATGATAAGCAGTAGCAATTCAATGGTTGATATGATATTTTATTAATAATTTCTCCATTATTGCATTTCTGGAATGAATTTCCTCGTCAGTTATGATCACTCTCGACATCCTAAATCTATCAAATATATTCTTTTTTAAAAACTTTGCAACACTTTGAGCATCACATCGTGGTAAACCAACAAATTCTATCCATTTTAATACAAAATCAATGCTAACATAATATATAAATTTTTGAAAGATGGCATGAATGGTCCTATATAATCCTAAAAAATCTAATATCTCAACTTCTAACAAATGATTGAGGGGCATCTCAATTTTACATACACATTGACAATGATCACAAGTTTTGATATAAGCGTTAACATCTTTAAAGATTGTTGGCCAATAAAATCCAAATTTAAAATTTGAATTATTACATTTTCGGATAATTTCATAAGTTTCTTCTAATGGTACACATTTTTGAATAATTAGATCCTTTCATTATTTATATAAAACTATGTCATCCCAGAAATAAGTCTTAGCTTCAGATAAAATTTTCCTTTTCTGTCTGTATGACAGACCATATGGTGTAATATCACTAACAATAAAGTTCACAATATCAAAATACCATAGTACATGCCATTCATTAATAGTGTATAATTGTTCATCAGAAAAATTTTTGTTAGCTTCACTTTTAAAATCAAATGATTTTTCATGTTCCAGCCTAGATAAATGATCAGTTATTTGATTATCAGATCCCTTCTTATCTACTATTTCAAAGTAAAATTCTTGCATTAGAAGAATCCATCGTATCAGTCTTGTTTTTGCATCCTTCTTTTTCATTAAATATTTAATAGTAGAATGATCTGTATAAAAAACACATTTTTTTTCAAATTAAGTATGATCTAAATTTATCAAAAGCATAAACTATTGCCAATAACACTTTCTTAATTCTGGTATAATTAATTTAAGCTTCATTAAGAGTTCTAGTACTATAATTAATTACTTTGAAAATGCTATCATGCTTTTGTTCTAAAACAGCTCCAATAGCATAATCACTTGCATAACACTTTAACTCAAAAGGTTTTTCCTAATCTGGTGAAATAATAATTGGTGCAGTGACCAATGTTTCTTTTAATATCTCAAAAGTTTTTATGCACACCTTATCAAAATAAAAAAAATATATATCTTCTTCAATAAAATGGCATAGAGGCTTAGAAATTTTTAAAAAGTGTTTAATATATCGCCTATAATCCAACATGTCCTAAAAAACTCATAATTTCCCTCACATGTGTTGGTTGAGGTAAATTAGTAATCACTTGAATTTTTATAGAATCTATTTTTATACCATTTTTTGATTTATGATGTCCTAAAACAATTCCTCCGACTACAATAAATTGACATGTTTTCCAATTAACGACTAAATTTGTTTCTTCACAGCATTTTAGAACTCTTCATAAATTTTCTAAACAAGATTCAAATTAAGTTCCAAGTACTAAAAAATCCTCCATAAGAACTTTATTTCTTTTGTCAATTAAATCACAGAAAATAACCATCATACATCTTCAAAATGTAGCAGGGGCATTACATAAAGCAAATGGCATTCTTCTAAAAGCAAATGTATCATAAGAACTTGGAAATGTTGTTTTCTCTTGATCCTCCGGGGCAATTTATATTTGGTGATAATTAGTATATCCTTCTAGAAGACAAAAGTATTTATGATCAACTAGTTTATCTAACATTTGATCTGAAAAGGGTAGTGGAAAATGTAGTGGAAAATTGGAAAATAATCTTTTCTAGTGACAAGATTTAATTTTCTATAATCAATGCATATTCTCCACCCTGTGACTTATCTTGTTGATAGTAACTTGATATGCTCATTCATAGTCACCGTCACTACTCCTTTCTTAGGAACATAATGAATTGGACTAACTCATGCACTATATAAAATATGGTAGATAATTCTAGCATCTAACCACTTTAAAATTTCTTTCTTAATAATTTCTTTCATAACATAATTCAATCTCTTTTGAGGATGAGCCTTGGGTTTGCATTTCTCTTCCATACGACTTCTTTGTGTACAAATTGAAGAACTGATTCCTTTAATATCTGCAATTGTCCATCTAAAGGATTTTTTATAATTCTTCAAAGTTTTAATTAAAATATGATCTTCTTCTAAATTTAGATTTGAGGAAATTATAACCTGTAATGTTGAGGAAACAACTAAAAAGTTATATTTTAAATGTTTAAGAAGTAATTTCAATTTAAGTTTAGGAAGTTTTTCAATTGATGGACAAAAAGATTTATCTTTTTCTGTCATGTCTACAACTTCAAAACTTTCTCAAACATAATTTGAATCTTCCTTCTAAAAATCTTCAAATTGCTCTAGTTCCTCTTCTGGCTCATGTTCCAACTCTTTCTTTTAAATTTTTTCTTCATAAGTTATTTTGAAATGGCATTCACTCAAGTATGTTATTACATCCATTCTATAACATTCATCATTTTTACCTTTTGTGCGATATTTCATTGATTTAGAAATATTAAAAGTAATAGTTGATCATTCACACGCATAGTTAATTTCCCTTTCTACACTTCTATCATTGCTCTACCTGTAGCTAGGAATGTTCTCCACAAAATGATAGGTATCTCCTTATCTTCCTCCATATCTAGCACAATGAAATTAACAGAAAAGACAAATCACACTTTCTCTAAAACATCTTTTATAACTCCTTTAGGATAGCCTTGAATTGATTTTTAGCCTCAAATTGATTTAATTATTATGGAGAAGTTTGTTTAATTATTATGTGTTTTGTACTTAAATGCACTATTAGGGAGTTATATGAAGTAAAACTAGTCATTTAAATGCTATGAGACCATTTAGGGGTGGTTTATTTAAGCTAATAGTGCGTTTTACTTAAAATTAAAAATTTCAAAAATTGTGCACTAGCACCTAAGTGCCACATCTCGCGCTTAAGCGCCACTTACCCGCACTTAAGCGTCGGTTCACTAAAACTGGTTCGCAAATAGTTAAAAGTAAATTTTTGGCCCAAAAAATGCCATTTTTAAAGCCTCCTATCATCTTCC
>NW_018219045.1:0-354 GCF_001263595.1 Phalaenopsis equestris | reverse complement strand
ATGGTCATTGGAGCAAAAAGATGCAAAAAGGAGCGAATTTGGAGCGAAAAGGACCAAAATGTGAAGAATTGAACTAGGGTGCCGACGACAAGCCCAATGTCGCTGAGGACGAGACTTTCCCGAGACTCCAGAAAAATAATTTAGAAGGCCCGCCGACGGCGCCCTCGAGGCCTCCGACGACGAGATCGGCGGAGATCGGCGGTTATTTCCAAAGGGGCATTGAATGTGGACGATTTTTGAAGGGATGCTTAGGCAACTCTTGGGAAAACTCTTCTACATCTTTAAAAGATGATTTTGGCCAAAAATTAAGAGAGCGTTTGAGGAGTTGAAAGGTTAGAACAGCATCCAAGAGCC
>NW_018219044.1:8056-9618 GCF_001263595.1 Phalaenopsis equestris | reverse complement strand
CTTAGACCATAGACCTCTGCTGATTTATCTTACTGCCAGCCCTCTTATAGGTCCATCCACATTAAAATTTCAAAATATGTGGGTTGAACACCCAGATTTTTTAAGTTCATTCAAGAATAGTGGGGAGGCTTTCATCACCCTAACCATATTATTAATTTGTGGCAACTGCAGAAATTTATGGCTAAAGCTCCATTGGAATCGGCCTTGCTATGGTCATATTTATGAAAATTTTGATAATGTTGAAAAGAACTTGGCATCTCTGGAAGCTAAGGTGGAGAATGGTCAAGTGGATGAATCCTCTTTGCTAGAAGGTACTGAAAAAGTGCTTATTGCCACAGAATGGCTGGAGCTTTTTTTGAGAAAAAAAGCAATTGTAAGTAGATTTGTGGGGGGTGATAGAAATACAAAATATTATCGTGCATGCATAAAGTATTGAAGGAAGTGTAACACTATTCTGAGAATTCAAAATTCTGATGGAATTTGGATAACTGGTTATGAAGGTATTGCTAATAATGTTGTAACTTATTTCAAAAACCTTCTCATTGCTTCTGTCAGTGTCTCTATAGCTGTGAATCTGCAACTCTTCCAACAGGATCAGCAATATACTAGGGAGCTCCATCTTTCACAGACTCTCTTTCACAGACTCCCATAGAATCTGAAATTTGGGAAGCACTATGCAATATTGAAATCTCTAAAGTGGTTGGACCTGATGGGTACACTTCTACATTATACAAAAAGATCTAGCCTCTTGTAAAAGGTGATATTTTTGCAGTCATCCAAAGCTTCTTCATGGGGATCCCTCTGCCTACTTATTCTGTTCTTCCAGCTGTGTTCTCATCCTTAAATCTACTGAGTGCAGTAATTGGAATCAGTTTAGACCAATAAGCCTCACCAAGTTTTTTGCAAGGTTATTTATAAACTATTGTGGTCAGCCTTCAACCTCACATAATCCATCTCATAAAACCAAATCAAACTGTTTTTGTAAAAGGCAGAACTATTGCTGGTAATGTATTACTTGCATAAGAAATATTCTCGGATATTGATCATCTATGCAGAGGGGGGAATCTCATATATAAATTGGATCTTAAAAGCCGTATGATACTATTAATTGGTCCTTCATATTAGACATCCACAAAGCAAGGGGTTTCTTTAAGGATTTATGCACCCTTTTTTCTAGATGGTTGCAGTTTAACACACATTCAATCCTTCTTAATGGGTAATCCCTTGGTTTCTTCTCAGCTAAATGAAAGGTTCAATAGGGAGACCATTTATCCACTTCAATTTTAATTCTAGCTATGAATTATCTCTCAGGATTATTAGATCAAGCCATGCTTTAGAAATCTTATGCTAGATTTCGTCATAGATCCAATGTGGAGGTCACTCATCTAATCTGTGCTGATGATATTATATTGATCTCTAAAGCTAATATAAATACTTTCAAGTTAATTCAAAAAAGCCTTGAACATTTCCAGGAAACCTCTGTTACGAATTTCAATACATCTAAACGCCAACTATTTTTTTAGTAAGCATACTAATTCTTCAGCCAAACACTAGATCCTCCC